>NW_010266383.1:6778-45978 GCF_000690775.1 Eurypyga helias
TTTGTCGTCCACGAAAAAAAAAAAAAGCCATACCCCCAGAGTCACAGAAGACAAGGGCAGGGACTGGGAGAATGGAGAGCCACTCATGGTCAGTGAGGATCAGATCCTCCTTAGGGAGCACCTAAGGAACCTGAAGGTGCACAAGTCCATGGGGCCTGATGGAATACATCATGGAATTAGGTGATCTTTAAGGTCCCTTCCAACCCAAACCATTCTATGATGCTTTGATTCTAACTTGAGAAGCAAGTTCTTCACAGTCCCTTTTTTTGTATCTGGTGCATAACATGGGATCAAAAATTACCTACAAACAGATAGTGAACAATTACTGTTCTAGGACTATACAATGCCAAAATCCACAGGGTACTTGAGCAAACCACTAAAACAACTGACATAATTTCAGAAACCAAGTTCTCTTAGGGGATTATTTTGAAATAGCAAAAGCAGCAAATAAATTATTGCACTGTATGTGTTGCTTTCTTCTATTTTTTTTTTTTTTTTAATAATATTCCTGGCATTGTCAATAAGAAACAGCGTAAACACTTTCAAGGAAGATAAACTTGACAGCAGACATGCAGTACTCCAGTGGCAGAAATAGGAAGGAAATACATTAAAAAAATGATTAGAAGTCTGAAGGGTTCCAGGAAACAAAAAAAACCAACCAAACAAACAAACAAACAAAAAAAACCCCACAAAACAAAAAAAATAGTGAGAGAAAAAAAAATGTTTACCAAAATAAACAATGCAGATTTAACTTGCGATAGTTTTCTCTTGGAATATACAGTTAAAAGATTTTTCAAGGAAATCCTGACCATATTACTTATTCTGCATTAACAGTCCTTCAAAATACTTATTACTACAAAAAATACTGAATATGATGATACTTTATTTCCAAGTACATATGTTTTTGTACATATACACACAAGTACATATATTTATTTCCAAGTGTGCATGTGTATATGTATGTGTGTGTGTGTGTATATATATATATGCACATACCACAGGCAGAAAGAACTACTTTATTTTGACACTGAATTTTGTTTTGAACTAGCTCCACTATAATGTTTATCCCCAGGATATCATATTCATTTTCAAAATTTTTTCTCTAGAAAGAAAAGTTTCTTCTGTATTTGCATTCTAATGCTATGATCTCACTTCTATATTACTTTTGCATGTCATCTACATGAACATTTCTTTTTCTCTGAAAGTCAGAAATATGAATTAATTTTCTTTCGCATTTTTGTTTTTACTTTTTCAGGAATATGTCATCAGACCAAAATTATGTGTCTGAGAAGGTAACATAGTTCTGTCTTTAATAGTAGGTATATTTGTGATTGTTCACTACTGTAAATTTATGCTTACTTTTCACAAATGAGTTAGTAATACCTCTGAGCTGTCAATTATTCCTAATATGTTCATAATACCAACAGAAATAAATACATTATTTGGCAATGAAGTAGTCATGTCAGACATTTCTTTTTCCTTTCCTTCCAAAATTTCCAAAGACATTCTAAAACTCTTGTGAATGTTTTTGTCTTCATAATGTTTTGTTGTTTAGTTCTTTATTTATGAAATTTCATTAATAGGCTATGCCCATGTTATTTTAATCATTAGTCCATGCATCCAACAAACAGCTATCTGTATGCTCTTTGTTAATTCAAATATTGGCATAAAATCAGGTAATCTTATAACCCTATTTTTGACACTTTCCATGTTTATTAAACTAGGGAGTCCATGGAACGTAGTGAAGAATCAAGAATTAGGAAAGAAAAGAGGGAAAGGATTTTGGGGAAAATAATGACATGTAATATCATAGAATCATAATGTAATATACATGGTAAATAGTAGGTATATGGCAAAGAGTCACATATACAAATTTAGTCTGGAAAAAAAGACATTTCATTTCAGTCTGAACTAACCGAATTCAAATGACAGATTTTCTCACACATTTCTCACTTTGTTAGCAGGACTTTTAAGGATAGGTTCTTGATCTTTTCTAAAACAAAATCTTCTAATACATCCTAAAATAGTTTCTTACTAGTCTGTAGCAAAGTATGAGAAGTATTATTGGCAAAAAATGGAAGGGTTTTGTGTTTGCCAAACAGGTCACAACCTTATCAGTACTGTATACCAGCTGTGTAACTGATTTTCAAGATCATTTGCAAGACTGGAGATAATCATACTAATACACATACTAATCTCTTTTTTTCTCAATATATCATCTGACTTTGCCATCTCAGTTTACAT
Organism: Eurypyga helias; assembly: GCF_000690775.1. Classification (NCBI taxonomy): domain Eukaryota; kingdom Metazoa; phylum Chordata; class Aves; order Eurypygiformes; family Eurypygidae; genus Eurypyga; species Eurypyga helias. The sequence goes on from NW_010266383.1 coordinate 9,023, forward strand.
GAGCATGTTGCTGGCTTGATCTTCTTTAAGACTCTATCTTCTTTATGTGTAGGTTGGAAAACTTCATTTTGTCCCTAAAAATTAGTTCCTTCAGCACTGAAGACACTGAGGAAACCTGTCATCCAAAACCATTTGTATGTGCAGTGGTACATGCATATACTTAAACAGCCTTTGATGGTTTCTTCTGATTATGGGGACATTCACTGTCAGCTGAAGGGATTTTTGCTCATATGGAGCCACTGATTGAGGCTAGTCATTAGAGCACAGAAGGATGATCAGAAAAAAAGTTAGCATCTTGAACTGTTGTGAACAAGGTGCATCATTTCTAGCTTTGGTAGGAAAACCAAAATTTTACTTGTCTGGAAGTGCCAACAGTTTGAAAATAATTTTCATTTTCAACCAAATGGAAAAGCTGACATTTGAAAATATTTCAGAGACAGACATTTAAATAAATAAATAAATAAATAGGTAGGTAAGTAAATAACATCAAATACTGAATTATTTTGTTTCAGTAGTGTACATATAACACAGTAAATAATATAAACAAATGAGAATTCAGCATAAAATGAAACAATACTGAATTCAGTACTGCATTCTAACTTTTTAAGAACATGTTTTGTTAATATTGCCAGAATGTGCACCTTCTTGTGAAACAGTTTATTACATAAAACAACATTTTCCAAACAGAATACTATATTTTGTAGCCTATTTATATAATTTTCCTTACAATAGTTGTACCATAAAATTGAATTAATAGCTGAATAAAGAATGATTGCCCTCTTTCTTTTCATAGATTTTTTTTTTTTTTTTAAGAGATGGCGGAATGCCTAAATATGTTTCTCTAAAGAAATTTTTATGTTTTTCATGCTGGAAAATAATTTGCTCATTGATGCTCTCATAATTGCAAATAATATTTTCTAGGTTATTTTGAAAAACAGGTAAATAATAATAGAAAGTGTCAATGAAAATTATAAACTGAATTGGTGATGAATGATGGCTTATCCCTTGTTAAGTGTACCCAATTCAAGAATTCATATAGTTGTTTAACTATAACTACTTGTATAAGACATGTTATTCCTCTTCTTTCTTGAATGAGTCAGACTGCCATCCAGCATAATCTATGTGAACTGATGCTTTTAAAATGAGCTTATGAAAAACTCATTTACATTTTCTTTCATACAAAATGTAATTATTCAAGCTCCAAATGTCTTTTTCATAATATTTGTGATAGCAAAACAGGAGGACCTAATGCACACAGAATATTTATCTCAAGGAATTTCGTATGCAATCATACTGAAATTTCTACTGAGATATTAACAAACATAACGCTAGAAAATCTTCTAGTTTTCAGCTTGAACAATTTGCAGGTCAGTTTCTATTTGGATGACAAGTTGATGACTTACAATCTCGAGAATTTCTAAATGTATTTTATTTTAAAAGAGGTGGCCATCAAAAAGCAAACAATTATTCTGTAGTTTCAGACTGAATTCCTGTATTTGGTTTTCCAGAAAAACAACACTTATCCCCATGGTAGTCTAGTGAGAGAGGTTAGAAAAATGTCAATCCTCTCTCTTTTCAGCATCTTCCTTATCAAGAAATGGCACTCTAAACTCACATATACAATATGAAGACTAGCAGTACTGTGAAGGTGAGAGTCTCATACTGTAGCATAACATCACTCTCCCATAGTTCCTTATATTGCCTTTAAAATACAGTTATTTTGAAGATTCATAAAAGGAATCTCAAGACAGGACAAACATTTCCAAACTTATGTTTCTAAAATTTTGGTGATTCGAGTTCTTCGTTTTCCCCTTAGCTCCGAAGTCAGTGCTATGGCTGACTATATATCTCCTTTAAAGATTGGCAGCTTAATTTTGGCACTCTTTTGATGCATAATGATGTTTAGTATTTGGGTATGAACAGTTTGCACTTCCATAATGGTGCTTATCAAAGTAACAGATGAAATGAAATCCTAACTCTGACACTACTCATAGGAATTTATGCCACTGATTTCAGGACAGCCATTCCTGACACCCCTTTTCTGATCCATTGACAAGAAAAATCTCTTCTGAGCACAAATCAGGTACTGCTACATATATTTCTATCATTTTCTTATAGTATTTAAAAACAGAAAGTTAAGTGAATCCTTTTCTGTATTCAAAATTATGAGCACCAAACAGGTTCACAAAACCAGGCACTCCTTTGGGTTGGAAAGGACCTCCTGAGGTCTCTAGTCAAGCCTCCTGATCAGAGTAGGATCAATACTGAATGTAAACCAGATTGCTTAAGGTTTTGTCCACTGGGATCTTGGAGACCCCAAAATGAAGATGGCATTATATCTTCACAGTGATTTCTTTTTCTCTCTTACATCCAGTTGGAATTTCCCCTGTTTCAAATTATGACTACTGTCTCTTATTCTCCCACCATGCACAGGACATGAGGCAGTCACAAAATTAAGATATGTTGAATATTCTGCTGAGGTATAAAAGAAAGAACACCTTGATGCTCCTATCCTTTCACTGGATAGACCTTAGCTTGCTGATCTCAACCCCTGTCAGTGATGGTGACAAAAGAAGATGAACTTTCAGCAAAATATGAATGTTGAGGACCCTGTTTATTTCTTAAAATTCCTCTACATTTTCATCAGATGTAAATGTATTCCTCACATAGGGAGAATAATATTAGGAATCTGCCACCATAATTTCATTATCATAGCATGATATGCCTGATCCTGCAACTTTAAGAAAAAACCTGCTCAAGTCCTACATGTGGCAAACTTCTGGATGTATATTGTAAATGAGAAAGGCCTACCTCAGGTAAAAGCAAAGGTGTTTATTTTTTACACTGCTTTTGTACTGTTCCATGAAGTATTGATAATATTAGGACATGCTACATTATGCCATAATTAAAAGGAATTGTGATATGAGAAGAGCTATCTAAAAACGCATAAATTTCCTAGCACCAAGTAATACATTGGCTGAATGTTGAAGACACCATTTATATTTTGAGTTCAAGCAACAAATTCTGTAACAATTTTACAGGAAAGCATCTATTCTACTCTGTTTGCTGATGTGCTAAAGCTTTTCCTTCTCTTATATCCAAAGTATGATGCTATGGTAAGCCAAAATATCCCAGTATAAAGTTGGTTTGGGGAGAAACAGGATTTAGAACAGGAAATACCTTACATGGAAGATGGATTGAAATAACTGGTCAGACTTTGACAGTTTTACTGGGACTTGAAGTCTTTCAGTTCCTCTTACTGACAGGGGAAATGAGATGAGGAAAACTAAGAACATCCTTAGGCTTCAAATCTTTATAAAACTTTTTTTCAAGACTTCTTATGCTTTCTAAAACTCTACCTGCTGAAGTTTAGGTAGAATTTGTTAAACAAGGATGGTTGCTTTTTATTTTCAGTCACTACATGAAAATATTTGTAATTTTTATACCCCATCAGATCAATGTCTTTGTTAAAAGGAACACTGAATATTTGGACAACTTGCTTCTGGACCACTTGCTTTCCATGCATGGTCAATGAATAAAGCTGATCCCGTTATCTGTCTAGCGCAGTATCTTATCTGTCTTCAGGTAAGACTGCACAGAGCGCCCATTGGTTGTAGCGAGAGAACCCAACTGTTCTCACCTCTTCCAGTATAAAGTACATATTATCTCAGAACTTCTCTTGCTGTGTGTCAGATTCAGTGTAAGATAGAGGTTATATTTCTGAAATAACATATAAGAATGCCAGTGTAGGAGGTTCTTTGACATCTTTATCTAGTACCAAAATATTGCCTACAAGGTGTTGCAATTTATGACACAGAAAGTGTCATAAATCAATATACAAGATGCTGGTTAAAATGGAACATTTTTGTCAGAAGATGTCAGTTTGCACCATATTGATTTTTTTGTGCTCTGTGTAAGAGAATGTTTGGGTTGTTTTACATTGTTGAGTGTGAATTAGAAGACATATGAATGTATATTCAGTGAAGGTTATTTCTTCTTATTTCACCTTCATAATTGCTGATGCTTCATCATTTAAACTGCTCAGAAGATCATTGCAATCATCGTTTTGTAATGGCTAAGTTGTACTCATTTTTTTCTCACTCTCCTATTCAAATGAAAAGGCTGACATGTTCCTGTTCAGATATTTCTAGTATCATGCTGAAGATGCTAAAATTAGGAATATTTCAATCACTAGAGTGAGTATTTGAGGGTTTTGAGTGGTTGAAGCATGGAGTCAGAAAATAAGCTCTTTACAATATTAATTTTGGTTGTTACAGCCCTCCTGTCTTTCTTGTAATGTATTTATGCACTAGCCAGCCTGAAATTCTTCAGATTCAAATCTTAGCTATAAGCTTGGGGCATGCTAATATATGCACTTGTCCCTGTCTCGGCGTGACTAGCCTTTATAGATACAGTAGTGGTCTAACAGTGGCTCACAGCTTTGTCTGCGTGGAAATCCAGCCACCTTTACAATGTGTTTGAATCACACTGGAATTTTATTTTATCTGAGGAGAGGGTCCCCTGTATCTCAAGTAAAAAAAATGTCTGGGGCTGAATGCAGAAATCAGCATCTTTAATGCCACCAATGCAAAACAGGGATCACATTTGTTTACAGAGCAAAGGCTCAGTTAAATAAGGGATAGGGATTTCAATTTCATCCTTATTTGATATGGGTTTTTTAATTTCTTTTTCTTAAAAGATAACAAATCTTAAGTAAAAAATAAAAGGAAAAGCTCTCTCTATACTTGCATGTATTCATAAGCAGACCTAAATAATTTAGCAAGAGCTCAATCCTTTCCATTTTTAAATACATCACATTAATCCATTTATATGAGTTCATTATTTCTAGCTCTCCTGTGAGGCAGAACCTCAATACCTCACAGTCTTTTCAGTTAAAAAAAAAAGTGACAAACTTCTATGAATAACAGCAAATACAGGTCTTGTTCCCATTACAGTTTGCATGATGGTACCTTTTACACCAGCTCAAAGATGATTAATACCAGCCCACAATCTGAGCCACACTCTGTTTCAGTTTTCACACATAACACAGCCAGCTCAGGTTCTGCTTCTCATGCCCTGCCCTCCATTCAGTCCCAGGCTCTGCCTGCTCTTGGTGGCTCTTCCCTTCACCCAGACCTTCACCCAGGTCTATCTGTTAAGGAAGCATCTAATTCCAATGCAGGAGCGTATCTATGTCCTATAGCTCTCATTTCAGGAACTTCTTTGCAGATATTTACTCTCAGATAACGTACAAGATGGCATTTCTAATCAGAAAGAGCCCATCACAGTAAATTCATCTTAAATCCTTTCCAAAGTCCAGGCTAACTGTGAAGTCTCTTAGGAGCTAAGCTTGCCCTTTGCAGATCAGACTTTCTGTCTTCACACAATGCATAATTAAGCTGAAGCATTCCTTGCAACAGGGTGGCTGTGGATACTTAAATATTTACATAGTGTGGAAAAGCAATTAGACAAATTAGAGTATAAGATAGATCTGTGAGAGGGTTATTAAATACAGGGATAACCATTTTGGTTCAGGAAATCTCTAAGCCACAAATCCCTGCAGGTGGGAAAGTATACCAGAGTTCCCACTGTGTGACCCTTCGGCAGGCGCTCACTTATGGCCATCTCTTGTGTCAGGATACTCACCTAGATGAACCAACCTTTTTGCTGATCTGCTACAGCCCCTTGTCCAAAATGTGACGGCTGCAACAACTTGAATGGATGCCACAGACACAAGCCAATAAAACTTTCCCTAACTGAAGGTTAGATCTGTTTTTTGTAGTCAGTGACAGCTTTGTCGAAGTCAATGAGCCACTGGGGACATTCCACCTAAGGTGACTCAGTGTCTGACAGTGGCAAAGATACTTGTTGTCTGACAGTGACTCATCTATGAGAAAAGGGGTGAGTGTATAGCGGTGCTGATTTCTACAATATTGAATGTATAAATGAAGACATATTGAAAATTAATTAAATCTAATTAATTACGAAAGGACCATACTTGGCTGATGCCCATATAGCTGAATAAAACTGCTGGAAGGCTGCAAACCATTCTTGAGAGCTTTACAAAGAACAATTGATTCTCAAACATTTTTATTTTCTTTGTCAGTCACATGAAGAAAAAAGGAAGTTTGGTAACTGATAAAGTTTCTGGGACTTCTCTTGTCTCTTATAACAATGGCAAAATTTGAAAGGAGGCTGAGCTGGATATAGGAAAATACTCACCTGTTAAGATATCTGTCTCATGATAAATGAATTAATTTGTACTTAGATTCACTGCATCAACTCTATTTCTATAGCTCCTTTCATCCAAATGTGTATTCCCTAAGTGCCATTCAGATTTACTCAATGGATATATAAAAGATGTACAGAAAATACCAGCATTTCTTTAACAGTACAAAGCATCTCTACCTAAATCTGCACAGCAGGAAGTGACTTGTTAATATTCATTGTTCGCATGTAGGTAACATCTTCACTGAACCGAGTGCTGTCTGCTCACATGTTCTTTGCAGAAAAAATTTGGAGTTACATCAGCAGATAGTTCTACTCACAGTCCCAAAAGCAGCACCAAAGTGTGAGCTGATGTGAGAGTACAGGTGTTACTGATGCAAAATTTAATGAATGATTAGAAGATTCCCAAATGACTGGGGAAACAATCACCAAGACCATAAGCCTGCATGCTTAAGGGCATTTAAATTGCCACCAAATAGCTCAGAAAACATTTACATGTGTTATGTTACAAGGCTACTCCAGTTGCATTTGCTTCTGCTTTCCACTGAAGCATTGTATAAAGGACAAGCTGTCTGCCAAAACAGTCAAATAATTTATTTCACAGAGGCATTTACTTACAGAATTCATTCATTATATTTGCATGGGGTATTCTCAAGGATTTGCAGCGTCTAAGTTAATTGACATTTCTATGTGTATGCGGTGGGTTGACCCTGGCTAGATGCCAGGTGCCCACTAACACTGCTCTATCACACCCCCTCCTCCTTAATTTATTACCAATCAAATCAGAGCTGGATAGCAAGAAATAAAATAAATGTTAAAAACACCTTCTCCCAACTCCCCCCTTCTTCCGGGGCTTAGCTTCAATCCCAGTTTCCTCTATTTCCTCTCCATAGCAGCACAGGGGGACAGGGAATAGGGGCTGTGGCCAGTTCACCATGGATTGCTTCTGCCGCTTCTTCCTCCTCAGGGGAGAAGCACTCCTCACACTGGCCCTGCTGCAGCATGGGGTCCCTCCCATGGGAGACAGTTCTCCATGAACTTCTTCCCACAGGCTGCAGTTTTTCACAAACTGCTCCAGCATGGGTCTTTTCCATGGGGTGGTGCCATCCTTCAGCAGCAGCCTGCTCCAGCGTGGTGCCCCCGTGGGGGTCACAAGTTCTGCCAGCAAACCTGGTCCAGCCTGGGCTCCTCCTCTCTCCACAGGGTCACAGGTCCTGCCAGGAGCCTGCTCCAGCATGGGCTTCCAGTGGGGCCACAGCCTCCTTCAGGCATCACCCTGCTCCGGCGTGGGGTCATCCCTGCCCGTGACCCTCCATGGCTGCAGGGGCACAGTGGGCTGCCAGGGAACCTCTGCTCCAGCACCTGGAGCCCCTCCTCCCATTCGTCCACTGACCTTGGTGTCTGCAGGGTTGTTTCTCTCATATATTCTCACTCCTCTCTCTGTCTGCAATTTCTCTTGCACAGTTTTACTTTCCCCCTTCTTAAATATGTTATCCCAGAGGCACTACCACCGTCGCTGAGGGGCTCAGCCTTGACCAGCAGCGGGTCCATGTTGGAGCCGGCTGGCATTGGCTCTACTGGACATGCAGGAAGTTTCTAGCAGCTTCTCACAGAAGCCATCCCTGTAGTCCCCCTTGATACCCAAACCTTGCCACACAAACCCAATACAGTATACATGATGAACAATTGTAAAAAATGCACAAAAATACAATCCGAAGCTCTCCCCACTAGCTAATTATGCTGCATATTTTATTAGATCTCGTTGCATGTTGTTTCCAGCATTAGTGTAGCTACAATTGTCACATAAGGGTATTGTAGGGCTGGTTATCCATGAAACAAATGTCATGGTAGTATTTGCTAGGAGAGAAAAAAAAAAAAGGAAGAAAAAAGGCTTTACCCACTTAACAGTGTAACCACAATGGGGAAACTGAAGAACAAGAGGTAGACTCATGAATTAAAACCATGTATCCAATTTCATCATTTCTATTGCTGTTAGCATGATCACAGTTGGTGGTCCTAAAATTAAGATTTTTTTTTGTGCAGTTAAAGGATGAAAACATTCTGTTTAATTCCACCAAAGAAAAACACATTTCAAAATTTAATGTTGTGTTATTAAAATATTTCATTTTAAAAATCCTATTTCTTTAAAGATTATTGTGAAGGATAATGTGTTTTATTACAATTCTAAGCTAATACTATTTGGAAATGTTGTGTGAACACTGGCATAATAACATTTGTTTCGCTTGCAGGGTTTAGCTAAAGAAAAATGTTACATTTGCTAGATGCATTATAGCAAGAAGTAGGTATTGCCAGTATTTGCATACTGTATTCCACTAATTGCTTTTGGTTGGTGACTGGTCCCATTTACAGTAGAGATTATGTGCTGAAAAACGGGGAGCACTGATCCATTGTAAAGATACTGCTTACACTTCACACACAGTCTGTCTCATGTTTCGGTGAAACTGTTTTTCATATTTTTTCTGAGGACTGAGGTGAAGAGATCTAAAGAGACAGAGATTATTTGCTTTTGGTGAACATCAGTTGTCCTCCAGATTGGTGGATCCCTAGAGAGCTATGCTGGTTTATTAAGAACATCTTTGAACTCAAAGCATCATGGTCTTGCCCTATCTCAAAAGGTGAAAGCTATCCTTGTCCTTGAAAGCCAGAGGCAGTGATCCTCTGCGAAAACAACCTGTCTTTCTGCAATTTAGTACAGTATTGGGTGCTTGTTTTTGAAGGGTTGAAATAATGGTGTTACTGAATTGTAATAAACAAAAACACATTCCAAAATCTTAACTTTTGTGCAATTAAAAACTGTGAAATAGCCTATTTCTTTAAAGCTTATTTGAAGAGTAATGAGTTTTAGTGTAATTCTGTATGCCTGGTTTAAGTTAGAAGTACTGACAGGGAAGAAACTAGGTCTTTTCAGTATTATTTCATCATGTCTTCCCAACTGGAACCAGGCAGGCCAGATGTCGTAGGAAAATGAGAGCTGTTTCAGTTTTTAAACCCTTGGAGGCTAAGTTTGTTTATTATCTCCATCAGATCTTTTCAGTACATCCAGTTCTAGTTGCACCCAAGTATTACTAAATTATAATAATGTTGAGTATACTCATACATGGGAGGTTGAAGCTAAGGAGCAAAATTCAGGTAATACAGCTGCATGACATACTGTCTTTGGAAATTGTTTCCAAATTCAGTGTACAAAGCATCATTGTGTAAGATGTGTCCACACCATAGCTTTTAGCTCGTCTTTGGCAGGTCTGTACCGCATCAGCACAGAAACAAATTTGGACAAACTATGACTTGCCTTTTGGGCAACGTTAAAAGGAGTTTTCTAGCACATACACACTGCCTCACCTCACGAGTCTCACAAGACCCCTCAGCATTATAAGAGGAAATAGCTACTTGAGCACCCAGGTGGGTGTTTATAAGACATGGTGCTTGGCAAGGTTCCTGCTCTCAAACTGCAGAATAGATGCAACACAATCAGGAAAGGCTCTTCATGGCTTTCTGCGGTGAAGCCACAGATATTGGAGGTGGAAAGGTACAGCCTTGAGGAGGGGAGATGCTATAGCTCCCGATGGTAGCATTTATTCTAAAAACCCACTTGAGGGTGAACAGAGCTGCTTGTGTGTTGGTTTAGGAGAACAGAGACAAAAGCCAGTAATGGGATCATACTTATTTTGTATTCCTGGTATTCCTAATGCATAAAGGCTTCAGGCAGGTAAAGTGTAACTTTCACTACATTGCTGGGGCTTATCTTTCTCCATTCACCTGTGACAGATTATGCATTCAGAACCGGTCCATACCCTTTTAAGTGAGGACTTAGATTTCTTTTTCTCCAGTAAACCAGACTGATGTTACAGAAGTTATCCAGGAGAAAGTTGGGATGATTTCATATGCCAAATGCTCAGTGAGCAGATTGGCATAGGATATCTTAGCACTTAAGGATATGAGAATGTGGAGAAGGATACAAACCTACAGAGATTTCCAGTGTACTGCGGCATGCTAGGCTTGTCCTGGTATATCCGTACCATGGAAATGAATGGTAAAATGAGTTACTTAGGAAGGACAGTGGCAGGATAACTTACTGTTTAGGTGCAAGAAGATTGGAATAACTGGAAGCTTTTCTGTTGGCTTCTTTGTTTTAGATATTACTAGAAAATACATTTGTTTCTTATGGTCTCTGCTCTACTGAGTGATGTGCATTAACTGAAGCTAACGGAGCCACCTGATGCACACCAAAGGGTCTGTCTAGAGGCAATGGAATATACACATATACTTGTGGGTTTGTTTATCTGTCTGGGTAAGATCTCATATGTCATACCTCATAGACAGAATTCCATTTGCTGGGGTTATCTCCATCCCTCTTACAGGTAGCCCCTCTCTGACAGAAGCGGAGCTGTATGTAACAACATTAAGAATACCGAGAGGCAGCAATTTCTGTTGCTTTGTGCGACTGCATCTGAGATGGAAGGTACTGTGCATTGGATCATCTATGGCTGTTTATTGACCTGGCATTTTGAGAGGCTATGGGAAGTCAGAATGGCCAGAGCTACCTTCCAATCTCCAGTGAAAATGCCACTGCTGGTTTGCTTTCCAAGTCTGCAAATATCTCTCAGTTGAATGCTAAAGAGCCAAAAGCCTTATGAAATGAGGTGAGATATTACATACTGTCTGAAAAACATGCTGACAAAGGGCATTTTTGCAGAGAAAGTCTAAAGAATTTGGGACTACTTGTATCCAAAGGATGCTACTCTTCACAGTCTAGACAGCCCGTTGCAGTGTTTTTAATCTCTTTTTCCCCAGAAATGCATTTCTTCTAAGCAAAAAAATATTTTACTTATGGCAGGGACAATTTAGCCATTGATTACTGTTGCACGGTCCTGAAGGGAAGAGGTTTGAAGGCCATAGATATAATCAGACCTGCTGAGCTAGGTAAGAACCAGTATCACAGGACTATAACCCAGCTACGTGCTTAAGAAAGGAAGAATCTTGTGATTAAACCCCCAGATACAAGTGCTAATTAGAAATTGAAGTAACAGACTCAATCAAAAAATTAGATGAAGTTTTGCTAGGGAGACTAGGAGGGAGACAAAGCTATGTTTTGCCTGCTAACTGGTCAGTATTTTGAAGAATAAACTGCTTCTGCCCCATATATTTTTATTTTTCCTCAACTAAAAAGAGGGTATATGTTTTTCTCTCTTCCTTTCATTCTGTTTTAGACACTTACTTCACCATGTAAAAAGTTAGTACCCTCATCTGGATGTTGGGAAGATAATAGGTGTTACCATATGTGACAATTGCCTTTTATCAGTATGAGGTCTTGAACTTGCTTAAAGAATAGCAGGAGTTCTGGAGAGGAATGGAGAGCCAATTTACCTTGCAGGGTCCCTGGAGTGAACCCTGCTGAAACCATTAAGAATGGCTGACTTTTCAGGCTGTGCAGTATCATGTGCATGTATGTGCTTAAGGTTTTCCGGGAGACCAGATACAGAAGCAAGAATTTCCTCAGGTGTTCAGATGGGAACTACCTCGTTATCAAAAATGAACCAATTTCTTTAGTTTAGAGGATACAGGATTTCTTGATACCTAATGGCGCATTTTCTATTGTAGCCATCTTATTTCAAGTCTTTTGGTCACAGTGAATGTGAATATGATGGTTTTAATCTTGTCACAGGTCAAGATTTGAATGCATTCACCCAGGTGTGTTTAGCAGCTTACTTGAGAACACGGTTCATGGCTTCTTAAAGACAGTGTTATCGGGTTCTGACTGCTGAAGAGCAAATATTGCATCATGTACTGTGTTTGGAATAACTTTTTGTGCTTATCCAGGGAGTGGGAAAGGAACAGTGAACATTTTGCCACAGTATTTCGTATTCAGAGTTAGATCATGGCATAGCAAAACCACAGGATGTAATTGTGATTGAGAAAAAGAAAAGATGAAAATAGGAGATATATTTACCTAAAAACGAAAGATAACTTTATTTCTTATGAACGTTAAAGGAATGCAGTTATTACAGACCTGGAAACAGGGATATACATTTCCTTGTCTGATCAAAACCATTAAGTATCTAATGGAATCTCCCTGAATAATTCTTCTGGAAGGTTTTTGGCACAGGTCCAACTGTTCGCTGAGAAAATACTGTGAGAATTTAAAACCTAAATAACAATGTTTGGGAAAGGGATTAGAAGAAGAAGAATACCTCGAGGCATACTGGGTAAGGGATAGCTATCAAAGGACTATTGGATTTGAAAGGAAGAAAATATGAAAGCAATGGCTACTATGATTTCATTGGGGTAAAGAAAGACTGTAGTCTAAGATTAAAGTTCATACACGTGATGCAAGAGAATTTTAATTTGAAAAGGGGCAAAGAAAAAGCTTGGAAGCATATTGTCATGGTAAAATGCATACATGGATACAGTACTTGTGGATAACTCAGTAGAGGCAGATGACTGTTCAGTACTCACAAGCAATTCATTTCTGCCAGTAGCTTTAAAATGTTTATTTCACATTCGTATCATACATACATGCCAGGTTCTTAGTTCTGTGCATGCTTGACCAAAGTTATCATCTTTTCCTTTGAGCTAAGCCCTATTATATGTGGAAAAATGCAAATGCAGTAATTTCATGCTCCTGGCCTGAATTTTTATTCTAACCGACTCCTTCGTCCCTGTTCACAGCACACCGCGCTCGATTTTGCATGCAAATGTCTTGCCATGGTGTAGCTTCTTACCCCCTCTGGTGGGAATGTGCAGAACTGCACATGCTACAGAAGCATTTCACAGCAGGTGCTTGTCAGCTCAGCTGCCCTGGAAACACACCTAGAAACCCTGAGACCCTGTCTCATGCATTTTGCTTTGTGTTAGCTGTGCTTAACTGACCGGAGGTTAAGCAACAATCATTTACCAAGCTAACTGGCTTCCAGAACAGTCCTAACTGAGGAAGAAGAACCTCAGAGGAGGCACATCATACTCACAGTCCCCAGATCCTTGTGTTGAGCCCCAAATCCTTGCACTGAGCCACATCGGCAGCTCCTTCTCAGGCTTGTGGCTGTTCTGTAACACTCAGACACATGTCCATCTCAGCCAAACAGGACAGGAGGTCAAACAAAGAAGTATCTCTCCAATAAGAAGGTACAAAAGTTACGGTATCCACTTCAGGTGGTTGTAGATACTTCAAACAGATATGAACTAGACATCTTATGGTCTCATGAGTCATAGTAACATGAAAGAATGAACACTTCTGGGTTGTTTTAATGAGTCCTCTTTATCATCTCCAATTGTAAGATGATATCCCTGACCTTCACCTTTAAAAAGACTCCGGTAGAAATTCATGTATTTGGCTGTAGTAAGTGCACATATGGATCCATTTTAAAAACCCAGAATTTTTTTTTTTTTCCTTTTATAAGTTTTCACGAAGAGGTACAATAAGAAAAAGGTTCCAAATAATTGAAGAGTTTCCAGAAAAGAGTATATAAGACATGCTCTTACTTTGATAAACCAAGATTTTAAAGAGTCGGGATGTAGACTGAACATCAGAAACACTTGTTGATCTGGAGATTATATAAAATAATACTACAATAATAGCACTTGGGTTTGTGTATCATCTTTTACAGGACCCATATTCCTTAATAGTTTAAAATTATAAATAATACAAAAGAAACATTTACATGCAAAGTGAATTTTCAATTACTGTATTATGTAGAGGTTATGCTGAAATTAATGTCTACCTCATTCTTGAATTTTCAAAGTACTTCAGCTTGCCTGTGTCTAAAAGTACACATTTTAATCTCATGTGAAACTGAAGTTAAAATTACATCTTTTTTCCTGAAATTGTACCAGATCTCTAATCCAGAGTCTTGACAATGAATAATGCTCCATGGATGCCCTAATCACATTGTAGACTCGTGAAAATTGGTGACAGAGCCAAAGCTATAAAAAACAACCCCCACTGACAAAAAACTTCCTTTTCTATTAATTTGCCTTTGCAGTGTTACAAAACCACATCACTTTGAGAAAATTTTCTGACTACTGTTAAATGCCAAAAATGTTTCTGCCTGCCTTTTCCTATCTCTGAAGCACTCTGAAATCTTATCTTCTCCTATAGTTATTTAGAACTGATCTTAAAAATGTAGGTACTAGTTTAAAAAAATTAGAAGCTTTTTTTTTCTCAAAAGAGAAAGGACTACTAGTATATAATTCAAATGGAATCTGCTCCATGCATAAAGAAACATTGCAAAATTTATATTAACACTGTATTTCAAGGGAACTGGCAGCAGAATATAATTTTGGCAGGAGGGCAAAGAACAGACGTACTACAGAGAAAACTACCATGCGGCAATAGGTGCTAGGCACAAAATATGGTAAGTGATGTTGAGAGAAGGTTAAAAAGAAACACAACTATTATTATAAGGTTAAGGATTGAATAATATGTCAGGAAATATTTTGTAAAAGTAATCTAATGTCAGAGACACTGAATAACAGGGAAAAAACTACTTAAAGCAAGTAAATTATAGACTGTAAATAATGAGTAGAAATTCTAGTAGATAGAATTAAGTAACAGTGAATACTTAATTTCTCCTCAGCATGTAGGGTTTTGGAATAGGCCCAGATTTGTCACCCAGTCAAGATCTTACACAAGACCTGGAAAATTTTAAGAGCTAGAAAAACACCTGTCTTCTAGGTAGATTTAATGAATTATAAATTGAATTGGACACAGGTTTAGCATTCTTGAGAACTGAAAACCCAAGAGCTCTGTGGCACTGTCATGTGAACATTGACAAAAAGCTTGTATAAGAAGACAAAGAGTATCTGTACTTGTTGTCTTTATAATAAACTGCATATAAAAGGAGCATTTTGATACCCGTCAATGATGCTGTGTGTACCAATCATTGGGTGAAGCAAACAGAAAATGCAGTGAAGAGCCATGGAGAGAGTAAGAGAAAGGATGGTAATCTGGCCCAAAAAAGGACAAGTGGGAAAGTGAAAGAATTTCTGACGGCTCCTGCTTTGAAAGCTGGAGCAAATAAATTGCCATTTTTTGTTTGTTTCCTTCTATGGTCAGGTTCGTGGTCTCTGGAAATAAACAGAACTGCATCAATGACATATATAGTGCTAAATAGGTATCTCTTCAAAAGGAAAAAAAAATTACAAAACCTGAATTTTTACTGTTTTGTCTATCAAACAGTAATGATGTTTTTCTCAGCGTGGAATGGAATTAATGTAGTCTCTTTTACTTAATGCAGCTGTCATGTCAAAAGCTTCTGCTCTTGGAAGTATTCACCACTAAGAATATATGGGGCTTTGGTGAATGTAAAACCTATAGTAGTGGTTTCTCCAGGAAAAAAAAAAAAAAAGAAGAATATTTCCTAATTGCAAATATCTCACAGCCAGAGACAAAAGTCCGAGGGCAGTTGGGAAGCCATACTTCGGACAGGAATGCTGCCCTAATCCAAGTGCAACGAGATGGGCATAGCTGTGCAGCTGTACAGCTATTTCTACTCCAAGGCACAACAGAATGCACATGTGGTACAATTGCAGAGGCAGGGACAAGGAAGGAGAGGAGCTATAGACTCCTCAAGTGTGTGCTGAATAGCTGTGACACCTTACAGTTATGGGCTCTAAAAGCATGTTCAGATCCACAACTGGTCATGGACTTCATTCTTTAGGATAGACAAGGAGAAGATGGCCTGGAAATGGCCCAGAAGCCCCAAAACGTTAGGGAGTGAGGGATAACCTAAGGCAACAAAATAATCAGTAAGAAGTACTTCCTAGTCCTGGATGAAGAAAGAATCACAAACCATTGTGCACTGCTGTGAATGCTGTTTGGCACGGGTAACCCTGCATTAGCACTGAGCATGCACGCATTCGTACTGATGGACACTTCAGCTGTGAAAGCTGAGAAATCAGTGCTTGCTGTAAAATTATCCAAGCTGAGTTAATGTTTGGGCTCTTAGCCCAAGCTAAGCTGCACACTGCTAGGCCTGCCTTGCTTGCAGAAGACAGTTTACATGAATTATTTACAATCATCAGCAGATTTTGTCTCCTCACTCCCTTTTTATAACCAGTCTTAGAGTAGCTGAGATGTGCCTACACAAGCTAGAACAGTTGTGCATATGTAGGAAATATATCCCAGGTCAAAAGCTCTTTCTTTTCCTGTTGTTGGAACAATTCCACCATCCCTTTCACATGGGATGGGTTGGAGACTGATTCTTGCCTCTGTGACGAGAGTGCTGACCTCACCCACAACCTGCACTCACTGGCAATGGGCTTGAGATGACTCAGGTCCCCCAGACTAGGCTGTGTGTGATGATACTATGAAAATACTGTTTTTAAAGAACTCATATATATAACTTATTCCTGGCCATATTTATCAGTGTGTCAGTTTCACCACTGCAAACACATATTAAGAAAGTCCCAAGAAAAATGCTTGTTTGGGGAATTACGTGTCTCAGACTACATCTTACCATATAAGACAGTATGCTTTTCCCTCAACACTTCCACAGTATTTTCTAATTATGATATAACAAAAATTATTCTGAACTAGCTAAATATTTACTTAATATTTAAGTAAATATTAGAATAGTTCATGGATAATGCAATGCAAACCATCAAGCTATCAAAATGTTTGTGGTGTATAGAAAAAAAGGGTCTATCCTCTGCTAACGTAATTGTTATATTTCCTCTATGATTTAATGCTGACATATATAGAGAAAGCAATAGATTCTCGTCTTGTGCTTGCTTACTTTTTTAAAAATTTATTTTCCTTTGTTGTGTGAGTTCATTCTTTGATATATAGCATGAAATATCAATAAAAAGTAAGAGTAAACAAATAAATTTATAACATTTTTTTTTATTGCTTAAATGTCACCTGTCAACTAAAGGAAAAAAAGTATTAAGTGTCTACTGAATACACACTGAAGTCTTTCCACGGGTTTCCCTGTGCTTTGGATCAAGGCTAAAAGAATTAATTTTATTAGCAACTCAGTGAAGTAAAATACAGTGGGAAAAAGTTAAAGGTAGAAGAGATAACTTAAGAAGTTATATATGCTGAATTAATAAAGCTGGGAGTAGAATGAAAAATATTTTCAGTCATGTTCTTCTGACACAAAAGTTGACCTGCCCTTCTTCACTATGTCCTTTCATGTATGTATTCATACAAGTGTCAGAGTGAGCAACAAAGCAAAATAAAAAAAATGAATACAAGAGAAATAGCAAACACTCCACCTCTTTCATTAAATGAAACTCATCATTATTTATTGAGCAACTTTAAGATGAAAAGAAAGAAGAGAAAAGAGTTTATTCACTCTTAGTGAAAGTACATTTGGTAATTTAAATCAATATACTTGGAAATATCTGTGAAACATTAAGGATGGCCTGAAAAAGAAAGCTTCCTCCTCAGCATCCTGTCAGAGTTATCTGATTCAGTGGTCAAATAAGTTTAAAATAATGGCCTTGAGAAACGTTTTATTTGATTTACAGTAATTTCCTTCTCTTTTCAACTCTTTAAAAAACAATAACATATTGATATAGTTTAACATCCCACGGCTCAAAACAGTTCCAGGCATTCTATGAAACAGTCCTAATTTATAAAATACGGTCTTCTTTCTACAATTCATTACATCCATGAGTAACTTTATGTACATAAGTTATTCCAGGGATTTGCTGGAACTGTTTAATTCTCCTCCCTTAATCATTCTCAGAGTGCATACGTAAAAGGTGACAGGCACCTGTCACTGTAAGGCAAATGCTTAAGTCTGAATACTGCATCAAATTAACAGGCTAGTGGTAGCAGAGGGGTGTAAACAGGGTGTTTCAAATCCACCTGTAGCTTTCATAATGGCACTGTGACTTTTCAAAATCAAACCCATGATACAGGGCACCACAGAATTTGTTCAGCAAGTAGAAATCCACACTGAAATAGAAGAACAAAGGAACATATATTGAAGTTACCAAGATTTGTTTAATGAGGTGTTTGATATTTGATACCAACTCTTCGAGGGGTGTGACACCTTTAGAAATCAGTTATGTACTACCAGAACTATGAGGAGTGAGGATGACAGCTGTAAGTGGCATGCAGGAGTTGCTTAGAAAGAGACGAAAGAGCATTATTTAGTAATGCACTTGGCTTGAGAGGTGATTCCCCAAGTCAATGCCATAAGGTGTCTGGAGGGTAGATAGCTGGTGCAGCGTTGCTGAGCTATGACAGTGACTGGGAGTAATAGATGTGGGAGCTCTTAGCACCACTGAAAGATAATTAGGGGAATTGGCAGGGCTGAAGGGAAGAGAGCTGAAATCTATTGTGAGCATAAAGAAGACGAAAACCTGTTGTTGAGAGGAATATAAGGGCTTCTATTTCTTGCAAGTAAGGAGGGAATTGAAAACTCTAGTGAAGGCAAGATCTTGGTGTCAGAAGGTGGTGGATAATCTGAAGGACAACAATTTGCCAGACTTGAGCCTACTGCCTTGTAGAGAGCTTGCCATTTGCAAATGAGGAACTTTCAACATGAGACCAATATAGAGACAAACATATCATTTGGTGTCTGGAAAGATGGATGTTACAGAGATTCATGGAAAACATTGGCAAAAAAATGCGGTGTAAGGCTAAATGCTGTGATCTTTTTTAAGATGACTCGGAACTTAATCTAAGTTAATGACAACAGTCCGGTGTTAGCTGTGATACTAACGACAAACAAAGCAATGTACCTCAGGATTATTTAGTCAACTTCTGGACATCTCATGCCGTAGATGTCTGTCCCTGCTGAGGTCTGCATTAAGCAAACTCTCCTTTGGACCCTTGGTCCTTTCACACTAACATGCTGAGCCTCATGTGGACAGGAATCTCCATGTGGATTGGGGCATCACATACTGAAAACAAAAACAGAACCCGAGAATAGCCGTGCTTGGTCAGACCAAAGGAACCATCTAATCCAGTATGGTGCCTCTTATGACTGGAGATAGGGATGGGGTTGCTGGCAGGCATAGGAGAGCCTAGAGATAACTGGTTGCTATTGCAGTGTTAAATCAAGTTGCTTTCAACTCTCGATTAAAGAAAGTCTTTATAACTGTGGCTAGGCTTTACTGCTACATATGTGCATTTTCTTTATTGACATAAAGAAAGTGTACTTAAAGGACTTCACTTACACTTCACAAGGCCATGTGTTTCTTACCTGGGCATTCATCATATGACTGATAATTATGACTGTTCTTTGGACTTGAATTCTTTAGGGAGTAGGCTGTAGATACTTAGGTGTTTATATCCTATTAATTTCATTGAGAGTTAGGCAACTAATTAGAGGGTACATGCCTGAAAACCTTTGATAAGGGGGCTCTTTGTCTCTGCAAACAGATGCTATGCTGCTGATAGCATTGCAACAGCGTGAAGATACAATATGGGTGGTTTTGTATGTAAGCAAGGAATTGGACCTTAGGAAATCCAAGCTTTTTTCTTGAATGCCCCTACAAGGTACTCTGTGACTTAGTTAAGTTATTCAAGCTCACCAGGTCCCAGTTCTTCACTAGCCATTTTCAGTTATCAAAATCTGTCTCTTTTCAGGAGACAGTAAGGGCAATGTTTTCAAGATGTTTACAGAAATATAGGACCAGATAATTAGAGATTAATAGGTGAAAAATAGACACAGAAAGCACTGTATATTATACATTTTCAATTTATTTCTATACAGTGTACATATACATTCTCTTGACTAGGTAGGGAAACAAAATACTTGAGGCAATGTATAGTAAAGATCCATTTTCATGACTATGTAAATTTCTTTGTTTCAGTAATACAAATCCCTCTGTACTGTATTGTAGTATTCCACAAGTCCAGACTAATAATAATTCTCTTCAGAATTTTCTTTTTGTCTGTTATTTCTGGCTCCAAATAGCAGGGAGAAGTGTATTTTAAGGGAAAGTTTGGTTCTTTGAGGGGGATTAAATGTGTAAGTCTGCCAAAACACACTTGATCTAAACAGTTATCCCCCAGGAAAGCTGTGAGACTTAGAATTTTATTACTGAAGCGAGTCTACAGCTAAAATGGTTTCCTTGCCTCTTACGTGTTATTTTCTCACAGTTACACTGGAGAGCAGAACATGATTTTATAATAAAATTTACTTAGTATGCAAAATTCCAGATGTGGAATCAATGAAGATGCTAAAACAGAATTTAATGGTGATGATGAGCGACAGATGAGAAATCAGCTCCCTCTTCTAAACCTGGAATAGCTCAATGAGGCCATTGAATTGTAGGTGTTCACTAATTTCAGAAATGCCAGTAACTGTGAATTAAACAGGGATCAAGGATGAGTTTGTTTAGGGAAAATATGCCTTTCTAAATAGTCAGCACTCAGAAAAATAGTCTTTTAAAGAGTAATTTAAATAACAGGTTTAAAAAATGCAATACATGTTCTTTTGGGGGGAAGAACTACCTCACTATTTCTTTTTCAAATAATATCTTGTCTGTATGATTGATGCCATCAATACACCATGTGAGCTGTGATCCTGGTGGCTGATTCACAGCAAGATGCAGACACGATAGTATGGACTGATAGTGCGGTACATATAGCGTTATGGATTCTGTCATGAGCAAAACAGAATCAACTTGAAGGATTTTTATTGTACCTTATTGCCAACTAACACAAATTTTTACCACTGATTTGAGTACTCAGAAAGAAGGGAAACATGCACAATTATACAAACCCTGAGGAAAAAACATTTCTTCTACATTCCCCAGGCTCAGCCTAAGTCAAATGCCTGTTCTCCCCACTTCTTAGGCTCAGCTTGCCACCTGTCACATCCAGTCCATCCCAGTTCCTTTGGGAAAGCACAGGAGACCAGGATCAGCACAGAACTGTTTCTGTCTGATGTTCCTTGTCACACCCACAGCTGCAGTCCCTTTGGGGTGTTCCCTGCCCCAGAGTGGATCACCCACCATCAAGGTTTTGGAGCACAATTTGTTGCTTATAGAGTACTGGAGCCATCTGGAACTGATTGTGAGCAGCCTGGGGCAATTCACACCCTTCTACCACACTTGGGCACAGCTGCAGCTCCTGCTACTCAAACCAGTTCATGCCCAATACATCCTTCTAAACTTTAACAGGAGCTATCTACTTTTTAGTAGGATTTTTTATCAGCCATCTAGTAGAATTTCAGAAAATTTAATTAGGAAATTAAATCC
Source organism: Eurypyga helias (assembly GCF_000690775.1). Classification (NCBI taxonomy): domain Eukaryota; kingdom Metazoa; phylum Chordata; class Aves; order Eurypygiformes; family Eurypygidae; genus Eurypyga; species Eurypyga helias. The sequence continues at coordinate 30,431 of NW_010266383.1, forward strand.
CTGCTGCAAAATGTCATAGGGTAGCTAAACAATAGCATATAAAAACACTGAAAAGGGATAATGCTGTGTCCTAGAATCTGACTGTTACACCTGAGACAGGAGGGTCAGTGGCTCTGAACTGGTGTGAGAGCTTCTTACAATGTTTAGATACAACAGCAAAAGGTTTTGATGGCTTGTTAATAGTGAGATTCTGTTTGCATCAGTGGAAATACCCTTGAAAAGGTGTGCAGTAGGAGGTCCCACCTCCTTGGGTTGAGACAGGAAGATAATCTGTTGTTAGAGATCTGTTGTTTTTTTTTTGAGAGTGAGAATGGTGGAAGTCATAGCTGTGGCTCACATGGCAATGTTTACTCTGAAAATTTGGTTCCCTTTGGTTCTTCCACATTTTTTTTCCAAAACTACTACTTTGCATTGTCCATTGCAAAACTGAATTTGAACATAAAACCTGAAATCCTAATGAAGACAAAGTAATACAGCGTGTTTATATCGCTGTAGTCAGTTTAGGTAGATGAGAGGATATTTGCGGATGAAGCTGATCTTGATTAGTTAACTGGAGTAAAGCCTCCACCATGTACAATTCCAACAAATTTGCTGCATCTGTGTAAATATTTAAGGTTTGGTTTTTTGGGGTTTTTTCGCCAATTAAGATACAGTCTTTATTTTGTTCAGATGAACAATAGCAACTTTTCTCTTTTGAGCAATGGTTTGTTGGTTTTCTTTTTACTGCTTAAAATCATATCACCTAACTCTCATTTAGAGTTCAGCCAGTAGATTACTCATAAAGAACACAGAGACTTTCGGATGAACGTTATCATGTGCGAGGGAGCACCTTGCTGAAAGGGCTATTTTAAAAGTCTAAGGTTAAACAAATATAATCAGTATTTTTCTTCTGTGAAATGACAAACATATTTCTTTTACTAATGAGAAACTTTATCTTCGGTTTTATCAACTGAGTGTATAGGATGCTTTTTTAATTTTTCCCTTCCCCTGCCTCTCTGCGTTATTTCCCACTTTTAGAGTTATACAAAGATTTTGTCTTCGTTTTGCAACATGTGACAATGAATAAACACCCTTACTGGGGTTACAGACCATCAAAAGTAATGCTAATACCTTTGCATTCAGGGATATTCTTCAGTTAAGTCATTTGATCTGTAACACTAAGTATGTGCCTTCCCTCACCATATTTATAAAACCTTCTAACAGCCCTAAGTCTTTCTCAATTACAATGATTTCTACAGTAACATTTTGATTACAAAACTTTTTCTGTAGAGACTTCTGGAACTAAGATGACATCTTTTCAAAGACAATTAGCCCTTCACTGCTGTGCAGGCAGCTGAGATACAGGACTCAGGTATGCAAAATAAATTCTTTTAGATTAACTTTCAGTAGAAGAGATATAGGCTGAGGTATTTTTCTCTTTCATTTGTAATGGTTAAAGTATTTCTGCTCAGCTGTACTCAGTAACTCATTAAAACATAGTAAAACCTCTAGAAGTCTAAGCCCTAGGTGACTTGCTGCTCCAAGAACCTCAGTCCAGGTGCTCATATTTATAGGATAATCATCAAACCAATGTAGTCACAGACAGAATCTTACATGGCCCCAGCTATGTAGGAATGAAGGTGCTTATATGTAGGTTCACAGGAATAGTTGATAAATACATATGAGTAAATATTTGTAGCCAAAAGAGCTGATAGCATTATGGCTTTCATACAGCAGCACGTGCCATACACAGGAAACCAGTGTGTTTGTGTGTGAACAGAGAGTGGAAACACTGAAGTTTCCTTAGGAAACCCCTGAAGGTCAGTAGTAAGATGATCGTTCAAACACTGATTTCCGAAAAGAACAGAAATACAAATAAGTCCTAAAAATGCCTTGTTAGGACCAGGTAACATTAGCTATTAATACATATTAATATCCAAAAATTCGGAAGACTTCCGAAGGCCACATAAGGGGTGTAAGCAGCGGGCATAGAAAGCGTGCCGCTTGGGCCACAAGCGATGCAGCTTTGGATATCTCTAACACCCCAGAGATGCCCAGGCACTTACAGGTTTCCTTGCGGCCTAGCTAGAGCTGTAGGAATAACCTTTATGCGGGTGACTGCATGACTCATGCTCATTTGATATGCTGTTAAACTTGTGTTTTTGCTGTGCCTGACCTTCTGTTTTATTCACTGCAAGTGCTTCAAGCGCTTTCCTGGGAACAGAATTATTAAGCAATAGACTTTTCCATGGGGTTTATCCTTAGACCATCTGAGACCTTAATGAATATTAATATTCTACTGTTATTTTCCTCTGTTCTTTAATAAGGTGGTAATGTGATCCCCATTTTACATATGGAACAGAAGTTCAGAACATGTCAGATTAAAAAATTAGAGCCGTGAAACAGGGAGCCCAGGATTTTGCATTTCATGCTTTTTGGTGCAAGCTCTGATACACCCTGACTGCCAGCAGCTGTGAGGGGTCAGGGCCAGGCTGAGGTGCTCCAGGTGTTTTGGGTGTACTTATGGCAAACAGTGTTCAGTTGGGGTATGTACAGCTTTTCAGAGTTGGTGTGGGAAGGCAGGAAGTGTGTTGGGAGCTTGTTTTGACCAAAAGGGTTTGAGGTTATGGAGAGGGTTGTTTTTTTTTCCCTGGTCTGTGGAGTTGTGGCTTATTCAGGCCTGGTATAGGGTTTTGTGCTTCCTGGGACCTGAGGGGAAGTCTTTTGCTTGTGAGGAACGCACTTTTTGGGAAAGCTGCTGAGAAGTGTGTGAGGAGTCTGAATGCAGGTGAGGAATATATATGTGATGTTGTGTTTAAGTTGCCTTTAGCTAACAAATGAGAAATGTGGATTATGGAATGATGCACGGAAATAAAAAAGATGGGTGTATAAAATCTTCCCTGCTCTTCAGGAGTCTTAAACTTTTGAACTTGGGCAACCTTTATATGGTTTGGAGCCCCCTTCTGAGGGCAAATATTGTATGCTCAAAGATTATGTAAAGCTTTATTATATTTGCTGTAATGCAGGCGCAGTATCTGAAAATAACTGTGAGGAAATACCAGGTGGGAAAATGCATTTTTGTATGAGGGCACTGGCTGGGTTAAGTATTTGGGCAGGTGGTGACCTGGGCTTTTCTTCACTGTGAGGAATTCTTGTCTGCTGTTTCTTGGAGGAGTACTCTAGTCCCTTGGAATTTTGGGATCTTCACTCTTTCTCGCTTAGCGCTTAATGCAAACTCAGCTTTATGTTCCTGCGATGTTCAGTTCTTCCCTCTTACTGTATTTTCAGTCTGTGCATTTTTCCTACCCAGTCTGACCTATACCTTTTGGTACTCAGATGCCAACTAACAGTAACTCTCTGTTGAATGGGAGTGAACTGAGTGTATTTAGTCTTTGCATGTTTATTTTGCAAGTTCACAATGTTTTCAAAATGTGGGTGACAGAAACTTTCTGATGCTGGGGAGAGTTGCCTGCTAAACCAAAACTCTTATTCCAAAATCCAAGTATGCTAGAAAAATTCAGTGGATTAGCTGTAATGCTGCCCTTAGTAAATCAAAGCATTTTTACTGTAATTTTTGCTTTCTGAAGTTTCTGAATTAATTTTCTTGAAACATTTAGCCTGAAGGAAGTACTTGACAAGAGACATGTAATCCAAAAGTACTACAGTGTTGCAAAATTCTAAACTGGCAGTGAGAGAGTATTTCTAGTGGGGTTTGTTTTTTTTTTTTGCTTAGAGTGAATGATGTAATCGAGCAACCTTGATTATGAATGGTATAACCAACCTTAACAGTTTAGCATGTAGTACTTCCAAAAAGGCAAATAGGAATTAATATAATTTTCTTGTTGGAGTCTTTCTAATCCTTGTTTTTCTTCTGTATTCATGTCTTTATGAAGAATCGCATCAGCTGTTTGCGTTTTCTCTGTTGGATCATGGAAGCTAGCAATGGAAAAGGCCTCCTTCACTGTTACCTAATGCTACTTACCCTCAGTACAAGATTATTGACTATTGTACTCTTATTTTGTCCAGTCTCATTTAAAGTGAGACCTGTGCTAGGGCTTATGACATTTCCAAAGCTAAAACTATTTAGTTTGTATACATGCTTTAGGCTTTAAAATCTAAACTTATTTACCTTAATTTAATCTAGCAATTTTTGATGAAAACTTCTTTATGGTTCAAAATAACTGTCAGCTCTCAATTACAAGTTAGTCTATGGTTATTTTGTTTCCATGGCACATAAGCTTCTAAGAGCTGGTTTTTGCCAGTCTTCTGTTTCCATCTAATGGACGTGAATTAGGTTTAAATTTAAAAAGGTTTTCTCTTCTTACTCCTGAATTAGTCAAGAGAACTTAGCAAATGTTCTTTCTCCCACACAAATTATTTGTGGTTCAAGTTAAATTGTGAGTAGCTTATGTTTATTTGTTCTTGAGCCAAAGTCCTATAATAAACTCTCAGTGGTAGCAACTGGGCAAACAATGAACCCCAGTGAGTCTTAAAATGGATGCAACCTGGTTTTAATGCTCATTATTCTGTAGTGTGCTATGGAAGGAGGTGAATTTTGGTTGGATTGCTTTGAGTTATTCTAAACAAGGATGTGTTCCTAAAAGTTTTCTCTAAAGTGTTTACTTTATTTCTTATAGTGTTATGTCCAAAGTCTTTAATTGTGCTGCGCGTCTTGCTTAATCCTTCAGCCTTCTGTTCATATGAAACCTGGACTTGTGGTTTTTTGGGGGGAGTTCAGTCTTAAGTTTTCGAAGTTGCTGATTGTGTATGTGCTTCCCTATGTCTCCTTGCTCCCCACCATTTTCCTCTTTGATTTTTTTTTCTGTCCTACGCTACCGCTGCAATCAATACCCTCTAGTGTACTTTGTGTTCATTCAAAGATAGCATTACTCTTCTTTCCAACAATCTGTAGAGAAGTTTTTCTGTAACAGCTTCTTCCTCCCCACTCCTCGCTCTCTTTCCTTTCTTTCTCTCATCCATGGCAGAAAGAACAAGCTCACCACAATGGCAGCTAATAGAGGTAGTTCATAGCCAATTTCATCAGTTTTCATTACATCTCCAAAATACACTTGGTGGACCTCTTAAGGTTCTCTTAACTGTACTTTCAGTAATTGCAGCAGACCCCAGGGCATGCTGGTTATTGAGGCTGAAATGGGATGTGAGTTTGTATTGATCACAGTGCAGGGAAACCTTTATCTCCAGATCATCCAGGCCAAGTAGGTATAGAAAATAATTGTCAAGCAGAGGAAGGCATCATGTTCCTGCTCTAGGACTGACAAAGAACAGAGGTAGCATAAACAAGAACAGGCAATTTGCTTTTTTAAACACTATTCTCTAGGGTTAAACTTCCAAGAAATATTTCTAATGGTTGGCATCAAAAGTCATTGGACCTCTCAGTCTGTAGAGGGAACTTTAGAGGGATCTACTTTTGAGTCAATGTATATAGCAAGATACTTTGAGTCGAGTGACTGCGGATTAGTCCTTGTTAACAATCTGCTAACACCAAATGTAAGTACCTGTGTGAAAGGTATCTAGGTCTGGCCACTCAAGCACTTCTGGGCCTTGGAGAGTCTGATCTCCTCTGAAATACAGATGCCTAAAATAAAAGGAATGATAGTGCCTTGAGGTATCAACTCTTTTTAAAATGACTGTAAAAGGAGCCTGAAAGGACAAGCTTGCATGTAGATGTATGACCACAAGTGAAAGGAGTACTGTCCTCAAGGATAGATGAATCTGTAGGTATCATAATATTGTTAAAATTATTAATTCTAAAGCATGCACTTGGAAGTGCTGCATTGGTTTGACTGAGGAAGAGGAGGAAAAAAAGGAAAAGCTTTAGCTTGAAGTCCAAAATGATCTGCTCTTTTCTATCACCTGTAAGCTTAAAATTTAGCACAAGAAAAGCTAATCATTTTATGTCTGTTGCCTGTGGCAATATGTAGGTGCTAGTAAGAAGAGTAAAGGAAAATCTTGTATTAAAAAAAAAAATGCTTCACTGCACATGAAGGACGTGGATGTAATGGCTGACAGAAAATGTTTAACAGGAAAATAAGTTGTCTAAGCCTGTAAGAAATTCTATCAGCATATGCATTTTTGAGATAATAGAACTCAGAGCTCATGCAGTGGCTCTTTATAGCATTAACTTAGAGATCTGTTAGGCTCTGGAACAGTCTCCCCTGCCAAGTGATGCAGACCCCATTGCTCAGACTTTACAATTAGCCTGCAAGCTGGTGAATGTACATTAGAGAGCAGTAACTGAGAGGTGAACTTGGCTGAGAGAGATGGACATAGCGTCACTTCCATTTCTGAATTTCGAGAGGTAATGCCCAAAGTAACAATCAAATGTGATTACTTGATCAACCTAAGCACATAACTAGGTAGTCGTCTTCAGGCACCTTTCCCCATTAACGTGTATGTGGAACCCAACCTCCTTCTTCATGGAGCACGCTAACAAAGTCTTGCAAGTACAATTGTGTACAAGGTTTGATTAATTTCTATCCCAATAGATACATTAGCATAGCCATCTCTCTCTTTTGAGGGTAAAGTACTTGCAGTAGCTGCAAAGTTCTTGGGCTCTCACAAGCCTTTGTTCCCATTTGAAGTGAAATCTCTTATTTCAGGTCTAGCTTGGATTAAGCTAGGAAGTATTAAAATACTCTATTTCAACATGACTTTGATATGTGAAGGACCAGGCTCACAGTTACTGAACTCTTCTGAATATAGGTAAAACTGGGGAATTGGGGTTGTTTAGCTTGGAGAAGAAAAGGCTCAGTGGAGAACTTATTGCCCTCTGCAACTGCCTGAAAGGAGGTTGCAGAGGTGGGTGTTGGTCTCTTCTCCCAAGTGACAGGACAAGAGGAAATGGCCTCAAGTTGTGCAGAGGGAGACTCAGATTGGAGATTAGGAAAAAATTTCCTCACTGAGAGGGTTGTCAGGCATTGGCATGGAATGCCCAAAGAGGTGGTTAAGTCACCATCCCTAAAGCTTAAGAGATGTGTGGATGAGGTGTTTAGGGACATAGTTTAGTGGTGGTATTAACAGTGTCAGGTTAACAGTTGGACTTGATGACATTAAGGCTCTTTTCCAATGTAAAAGATTTTATGATTCCACAAAAACTCTAGAAAGCTCAGGTCTTTTTGTCCTTCTTGTGAATCCTGAAATTAGGGATTCTTTAATTGTTCCTTTTGTTTTGATTCCATATAGGTCGGTTTTGCATGCAATCAAATTTTAACCATCAGTGTGTCTGCTTGCAACTTTGTGGATATTTTAAAACAACTTTCCAAAATAGTGCACAGTCATAAACATGAGAAAACATTTTGACCTCTACTGATCATCTTGGTTGTCAGCTATAGTGAGCCTGCAGAGTGTTCACAAACAGGGAAAGCACACTTCTTTTGATAAAATAAAACTGACTTTACCCTCATCCTGATTATTTTTCTTCAATTAGTAATGTCTGTCCCACTACTGAGTATCAGGCTGGCTTGCTGAATTCCTGTGCATGCAAGTGAGACTTAAAAGGGAACCTGGAGTAAAGGATGGCAGGGAAATAGCAGTCTTTCAAGAGAAGGACTATTGATTAAACTATCCCTCAGGCATTCTTAATTGCAGTCAGTAAAACTTGAGTCAGTGTAAATAATAAACTGCTGATGGGCACGGGGGGTACAGAGAGGATAGTCAAAGGTTCTGGAGAATTAATACTGATGTTACGAGTCTCAAATGCTTTAAGATACATGTAGTAAACACAGCTTCCAATTTTTTTCTTTCTAATTCTTTTTTTTAATACCTGAATGTATGTTAAGTTAAAGGTTATGAAGAGATTTATGATCAACTAAAAAAAAAAAAAAAAAAACCAAATTAAAATCTCCTCGCTGCTTAGAAATGAAAAATCTTCTAGGAAACTGAAATGTAATAGTGTAATATCCTGATCTTTTTGCTATCAATGCTTCTTCAGTATAGGATAAATCAATTCAGGCTATTTAGTTTAGTAACTTTCATCTTGTTCCTTAAAGAGTGATGCAGTATTTAAGGCTGCCTGTATACTTCAACTATCCAGCTGGTTTTAGTAAGTGCTCAATGATGTAAGTGTTAAATCCATTCAAACAATTTGACTAATTCTGGTTTTGATAAGAGACATACCAAACCGTTTAATTCTTGCAACCCATCTCTCTGCAGAGAGAGATAGTAACTGTCACGGACAAATGCGAGCAAATGTAACATGAATGGTCATATTAGCTCAAGCTGAGGGTCTCTGCATTGGAGTATTCCGCTCCCAGCAGCGACTGTGAGTGGATGCCTCCATAAGAAGAAAGGCAGGGAAAACACAGGCATAATGTTCCTATCCTTCAAGTATTTTTCTCTTCTCTATTGACCAGAGAGGAAAAAATATAGTTTCCTTTGGGGGTGAGGAGGAGTGTGAAGGAACCGGTATATATCAGAATATAACATCTACCTATGATTTTAGGGTTTGGAGTCTGTGGGCATGTTTCTTTGATTCTGATTTTTTTTTTTTTTTTAATGATGATGAGCTGTAAGCTTCTAAAATAGCCTTGCTTTTTAACACTTTCAAAGTAAGGCTTTAAACATTTTTCCACCCCATAGGAAAAAGGTACGGAAGTGTACTACTTCTTTTTTTTATGACTTTAACTTAGAAAACCTAATTTGAGCAAGTCTTGAAAAATCTGTCCTCAAATAATAGCAGCTGAATAGCACAAAATCAAGGTGATTATGATTTTTATTTCAGCATTGCAGGATTAATTCGAAATCACAGGCTTAAGGCACTGAATTAGAATAAATTTACAGGCAGAAGGTTGGAATCTGATGGTATATCTCTTCCTGAACTAAAAATATCTACTCTGAAAACTGCCTAATTTGCCAAACAAGTTGGTTTAAAAAAAAAAAAAAAAAAAAAAAAACCACAAAACTGCACTATATGACATGCTGATCTTGGGGGTAGTCTAATACCCAGATATAATACCTAGTATGTTTTTCAAACTCTGAGGAACTTGCTTGAGTTGCTCATCAGACTATGACTGAGTTTTTAACATGTAAAGAACGTGAAGAATCTGTTTGCTGTAGTTATGCTGTTGTATTTTCTCCCTGGAAAAGAGAAGTTTAGCAATAGTTATATCATCCTATTATTCACATGCCCATTGCAACTAGAATGGGTAGACCATGACCCTATACTTTCTACAAAATGCTTAGCACAGTAGAAAGCTGTTTACCATTTGTCTTGAATGTACACTTTGCAAACATTTCAGGAGTTTGCCAATAATTAACTTTTTTTTTCCCTCCAGATAGTGTTGTCTTGCTTATTTGCTTTTCCACTTTCATGCCCTGTTTGTCTCCTGAACGTCTTTGTGGTTACACATAAGCTTCACAACTTCTGAGAGAAATGTTCATTTAAAAGCAATTGCAGTCCTCTTAGTATTGTACACTTTGTAGATCAGCACCGCAACATACACCACCTGCTGATCCTGACTTTGAGTTAGGACTGGATTGAGGAAAAGTGGTGGCTGAGAAACTGGTGTGTATTTGCTTCTGATGATAGCTACTAGGGTGTTCTGAGTAGTGTAGACTGCTGGTAGTAGTAACACCTCAAACTTCATCAGCCAGTGGTGCCTGGTCGCACCTGGTGACAGCCTTAGCCTGTCTATATGAGCCTTTCTGATCCTCTTTCACCCCAGCTACAGTGTTGCTAATAGCTTTCTCTGTGTGGGAATTGTAGTCTTAAATATGACATGTCCTTGATGAAGTTTCTGAAATTAAGAGGAAGAAAGGGGACTAGTCTGACAAATAGCAAATGGATTTGGGGTTCACTAAATCAAAACAGGTTAATGTTATTAAAAAAAAAAGTGCAATGTTGCAAAAAAATTTGAGGACGGAATCTGTAGGGGTTTTTTTGTGTGTGTGTACGTGCGCACTGGGTCAGTAGTTTCTCTACTGAGGGCTTTGTTGAGCAATAAGCTCGTGTGCTGAACATGCACTGACTTTCAGAGGTGTGATATTAACTCAGCTGAACTTGACCTGTCAGTTGAGGGCCACAGTGAGAGAGTAGAAGTAAGGTTTTGGGGTTTGTGTTGGTTTTTGTTTTGGTGGGTTTTTTGGGTGGCTTTTTTTTTTTTTTTTTTTTTTGCAGTGAGGGGGAGTGGTATATCTACGTGGTTCATATTTTTTCCGTAAGCTTCCTATGCTTTAAGCATCATGTGGGAATATGAACAAAGATGCTTGTAAAGCTGCAGCAGTTGGGATTAAAGAGGTATTTTTTCCAAAGTGCTGCCACACGCTGTACCCTAGGAGGGGAAACAAAACCAAAAAGTGGCCAACCCTTGGAAGTGTAAAGGATAACTTTTTTTTTCCTTTTGATTAATGTGATAGTAATTAGCAGGTGGTATAGTTTTAACACACAGGTGTAAAGACAGAGGAGGTAGGATGGAGGTCATTGCCTGCACCTTGGGCATTATGATGAGCAATGCTCAAGTGCAAGGCACTGCTAACAATAACTTATTCTTGCACAACACTTACTCTTTTTTTCCTCCTCTTTAACATGTAATCTGTGTCATGGAAATGAAAATTAGAAGGTAAGTCAGTTTAATTCTTTTTGCTGTTTTTCCAGTCCCATGGATTGTAAACACTGGATGTGTGAATTGGTTTAATTAGCTCTGGTGTAACCTTTTTTTTTTTTTTTTAATGTGCTCAAGAGAGTCTGACTGCAGCAAAACAACTTCAAGGTGGTGGAAAAGGCTGTCCACAGTGGGCTTTGGTCTAGACACCAGGTCTGTCTTATGAAAGCTTAGCTGACTAGTTAGAACAATAAATGTTACACCACTGATAAAGTTAATATTCTGAGAGTAGCCAAATTACTCATGCTACAGTCTTAGAAAGTAGAACATGAACCTGTAGCTTTATTAGTACATGTTCTGGGATGTTGTGTTCTCAAAATAGAAAGTGTCAATCTAGTGTTATAAACTTGTGGGATGCCTGTGGCATTTTGGACACTACATGAGGTGGAAAAGGTTTGTGATAAGAGCATTCTAGTGAATAGAACAAAGTCAGTATGAAGGGTAGTTATATACATCAGGGTTTTTCAGCATGAAGAAGTGAGTCCAGACAGGGTATGACAGAAGATTTAAGAAGCTGTGAGTGGCATACCCAAATGTGCAGAGCATTCCTGTCTCTGACCTTGCAACACCTTATGGTAGTGATAATTAAAGGTTGAGACAGTGTACTTGGGGAAATACCACTGTTTGCATCCCTTGATCTGATGGTTGTCTGTGACAGTGACTAACACAGGCAACATTTGGTCTGCATGGATCCTCAGTCCAAAATACCATGGCTGTTCATGTTCCTGTGTGAACAGGTTTGGTTATGTTTGTGGCTGAGAGCACAGTTTTCTTGACTTATGGAGCTTATCCAGAAACACAAGGTGTCATGTGGTGTTGGGAATACAATGGGTTGTGAAGATGGGAAGAGAAGTAATTGCAGTAAAGAAAAACCAGTTACAATTTACAATGTCTCCTGTTAGTTCTGTTGGCTTTCATACAAATAAATCATTTTAGATTTAAATTATAATGCAAGTTAAGCTGAGAAAGTGAACAAAACCCCAAGTGACTCCATGTGATTAGTGGAACCGGGCTGGTCTTCCATCTTCTGAAACAGTTCCCTACAGTGCCCTATATTTCTCTTTCCAGATACCGTGGAGTTTCAGCCTTTTTATGCTGTGTAGTTCCGTACATTAACTGGCAGTCAAAACTGCAGGGTTTACTTAACAGTTGGAGGCTTTTACTCAGTGTTAGTATTAAATTTTATGGCAACAGTGCTTATGGACAATGCCATATTAGACTGCAGTCCTCTGTACTAAAGTAACAGTAGTAATGCCATGGTCAGTGCAATCAGGCTTCCTTGCTAGCTAGCCTACAGGTGGGCTACCTAAAACTGCCCAGGCATTTTCATCTCTCTGTTCAATCACAGTTTAGTTGCTAGAACTTGCTGTGGTAGCTCTTTTTGTGATATGAAGCACCAAACCCATTTTGTGTCGCTTATTCAAAAGGGGGGTCTGCCAAGTATATTTGTTTAATTGGACGTATGAACCGTTTCTTTCCCAGTGTCCACCTAGTTATAATTTACGGTAGCAATCCCCAAGCTGCTTCTGAAGAATGAGACTCCTTCAGGAACACGAAAGCAAAAATAAACCAAAGTGTCGTCTGCTGCAAGAAGTTGGAATTATGGATGACAAGTGAGACAGCAGTGCTTGCATCGTGAACCTGATGCAGTCTGAATTACCTATGGGAAAGCAAAGACAGTATGACTAGTTTTGTATTTCATGGGAGTGAATTACAGCTAGGACTTGTACTTGCCACAAGAGAATACCCAGGTTCCTGCACCAATGGAGGTCAGCTGCTTAGCCAATACATGGAAAATCTGTTTTGGCTGTTGGACTGAGAACTCTCAACTCAGTTCACAAATGTAAGGTTTCAGCAGAACAATTCCCAGCACAGGAGAGAATTTCAAGCACCTTCATAAATGCAGTGCTGGATGTCTGCCTCCACTGACTTCCTAAATTTTTCTTCTCCTGCCAGAAAACCTCTTCTTTTTTTTTAATAAAAAAATAAAAACAACTTTAAAAACCTAAAAGTATTTACTTGACTCCATATTGCTATCTAATCTAGAGATGGATAATATCATGCTGATCTTAAAATCCTGACTGGTACAGGATATAAGAATGACTTCTAAAATAGTGCTAAAATGAGTTGCTTTGAACAAATTTTCTAACCTCTAACAGGCTCTTCTGGGTGTAGTGTGGTTTCTACACCCCCACCCCCATGCTCCCTCCCCCCATAACCACTGCTGCCGTCCTAATCTTCCAGGCAATTTAGTACCCTCATCTTATCCTAAGTAAAACACAATTGCTAGCTCTGATATTCATTAAGTGATAATCCAGATTAATTCAGACTTTGATGCAGAAATAGGTCCTATTTCAGCCGCAGAGATCCAGACTGCCCCGTGGAAAATGCACACGCGTACATGCGCGTACACATACGCGCGCACAGTATGTAGAATGCCTTAAAGAAACTGTAGCTAACCACCTTATTAGTATTCCTCCCTCCTCTGTGTTTCACTTGCAGCAACAGAGGGCTGAGCAAAATGCAGTAGAACAGGGACAGAGACAGAGCTGGCAATCATCTCGGTGCAGGCTGCTGAATGTAGGGGGTGGGGGGGATGCAGCAAAGCAAGATTAATAACCTTGCCATAATCCTGTGCACCCTGGAAGGAGATACCTCTGGTGACTGAGCTGTTCTTGTCTTGATTAATTGGACAGAGCGAATGAGTGGCTGGCAATCCACCTGGTTTGGAGGCGACCCCCTGGTTTTGCTGCTCCCTGAATCCTCTACCCATCTGGGAAGGTAACAGTGAGACATACCATCTGCAGCACACAGCAGCTATTGGAGGCTACTACTGACAGTTTGCACTACAGTTTTTTGGTGAGCAAGAAGCCAGGTATATTGTACAGTAGGATATTTCTGTGCTCAAGCTACTGAATTTCACAATCTGGTCTTTCAGCAACCCCCCGCGCTGCCTTTTCCAATCGCCTTTGAGTTCTGGGCTTACTTTTGGCATAGTCTCCTGGACGCATTTTGCTGTGGATGGAAAAGCAGTAAATGGAACCTCTCTGAAAACTAATTGTTTTGCTTCTGTGTGACTCGAGAAAAAGAAAAGTGAAAGAATCAAATCCAGCGGAATTTAAATTGCTTTCGGAGAAGTTTACAGAGAGACCATACAAAAGGTAAGTCCAGGGATTTATCTACCCCTCCTGTTTCCTCGTTTGTTTTCCTGCGTGCTTGTTTGAGCTGGGGGGAAAAAAGCTAAAACGTGAGTACTGGGTGCATATGGAGTGTGGTGTTTGTGAAGTCTGTGCTTGTAATTTGTATCCTCTTTTTACTTTCTTTTCTGGTGTTTCTCTGCTGTTTGGTTCAGTTTTTTCTTCGGGGTGGGGGGTGGTGTGTTGGTGTGGGGTTTTTTTTTTCCCCTCCCCCTGCCATTTGCACAGTAAAAATGCTTGCAAAATAATGATCTGTAGTGCTGGAAAATGTTGGTTAGCCTTCGAAATCTTTCATTTCAAAGATGATAGAATTTCTAGGGAGAGAATTCTTTTTATTAAATCAGCTAAAATACTTGACTGTATCTAGAATGGGCAAGAAATACAGCTCATACAGCATCTTCAAAAGAAGTCTCCATATTTTCATAAATCTTGTCTAGTTTTTTCCTCTGCATTTCAGTCAGCTCTGGAATGATGAATATGTAAGTAAAAAGCTGCTTCTGCTGCTGTTAGCGGAAGTACAAGGTAGCAGAATGGAAATTGAGGGTTTGTGCATCTCTTAGGTGAAGTTCCTCTGTTTGCTTCTCATTAACCTTTTGAATGCTGCTGCCTTCTTTTTAGCTACAGAATTTCTGAAATGTATAGGGCCAAACAGTAATAACTTGTTTGCAACAGTGCTAATTACAAATGAGTTCCTGTGAGCCCTTAATTTTTAGGATAGAGGTGCTACCAAGTGGTCAGGTCACCAAAGTAAATGTCTCATCTAGCATGGTTCATGGCACTCCAGTATTTCTAGAGATCAATCAGTTATATGGCTGTGGTGCTGCTTGATGTTTAAACCTGGCACTTATACTTCCCCCCAATGCAGGTTCTGCAGGCATAGTATGACTGTGTAGTCTTTTCTGCCTTTCCATTAAATAATAGAAATAAAATACCATTGCACTGCAATAGAATCGGAGCTCTTGTAGTTGAGCTTTTTTTATTGCTGCTCTGATAGTACTTAGCATTCCCAAGGAGGTGAGAAAACCATCTGTAAATACATTTCAAAGATGCTTGGTTCTCCAAATGGAATTGCTAGGTACTCACTCCTTCTCAATTATACGAATATGAATGACTAATATTGAAGGATAAGGTATCTGTTTGAAAGACTGCATAACTGGTATTTAGTGTAAAAAGAGAGGGATCAAAATACAGTTCTACTGAATAATCAGATGTGGAAGGGCTTGTATTTGTATGTATACATATGTAATGTATGTAAAGGCGACTTACATAAGGTTTATAAATACAAGGACGCACCAAATAGGAGGGAGGTTTGATCCATTTGGCACAAAGAAGCGTAATGGCCCTTCTTGTAATAGATCCTGTGTTGTAAAGCTAAAAACTTAATGAAAAGGCTCTGCTTCAGAGTAATCAAATCACTTCATGTTATTGCATCCTGTCAGTCAGTCCCTCTATTTCCCACTGGTTTTGCATAATAGCTTTAAAGAGGGATTAAGGAAGAAAGGAGAACTGGTTATAGGTGTGTTTCCCCTTGCTTTCTGGAAGTGATGGTCTGTGTTGCATGTGCCTTTACTCTGTATGATTATGACAAACAGATCTCTATGGAAAAACTGCATCCTACCCAGAGTTTTCCCTCGTTGTACTTTCCTCAAACCCCATCGCAGGTAGCACCTGCATCTTTCACCAGGCAATGAGCTATGCTGTCTGTCTGTAATGAGGCCTTAAAAAAAAAAGGGGGGGGGGGGGGGGGGGGTGT
>NW_010266383.1:46009-57044 GCF_000690775.1 Eurypyga helias
TGTAGACATGACAACTCATGATTTTTAGAGCCATACCCTGGTTTTGGAATTGGTATGTAACGAGTCCATCAAAGCAGAGACATTCGCTGGATGTAAGCAGGGGGGAAATGTTCTGCCTGGAGATGAAACAACTTTCATGTTCTGGGGATAAAGATGACACTCTTGCTCCACGAGTATTTCTGTGTATTCTGATGTGTATAGTAGTGTTGTATGCTATAAACTGAGTGGGAGGGTAGTCGCCTTTATATTGGAAAAGAAAAGCTGTCACTGCTCTCCAACATCTGTGTCCAGATGTTATTAATCATCTGTGGTGATCATCAACCTACAGAAGTAAGACTGGTGTGGATTTTTCTGCATGTATCATTATCTCCTTATATACTGCAGACAAAAGCAAATGGTGGCTATTTTTCATTTTAACAGATTCCCTAAAGAGAAAACATTATGCTTCTTCCCCCCCAGCCATACCTAAGTATTTTTGTTGGTTTAGTACATTTTGATTATAAGTCTTCCTGGATTTCAGTTTCAACTTTCTAATTATACTGTTATATCTGCTATTCTTTGATTTTGCTTGTACATCTTGTATATATGCATGACAAATGTGTATATATCTCTACATACACGTATATTTGCAAATGTACGTATATCTACATGTAGCATGTACATCTTGTACATGTTATATCATGGGATCCAGTTTACTTTCTAACACCATTGCTATTCTTAGGGAAATAATGGAAATGGGTAATACTCAGTGCTAGCAGGTTTTACGTGGGAACAGGCTAAAGCACCAGTTGGACCATGTGTGGTTTTTATTTAATATTCAGTTAAAAAGAACTGTGAAAATGGTGTCAAGTGTTTCATTCTGGTGGCTCTTCCACTTTAACTGAGCTTCATAGTGTGTCTTTGGTCTTGCCTAATGTGGAAAAAGCTTTCTTTTCTGTGGTGTTTGGGTGCTGGTAGGACCTCAACCCACTATGCGTTGGAGATCTTGCTGAAATACAAAAGGAAGGCCTGAAAGTGTCTTGGAGTGAGCGTGTCATAGGCAGAGTCTCTTAGGAATATGGGTACAGTGAGATTCTCAGGAGGTGGATTATCTAAATGTTGGTTTAGGAGTAAGTGGAAGATAAAAGAAAACTGAAATTTCTTTTTCACTTAGTTCCAGTTAATTGAGCAACTTCCTTTTCTCATTGCTGAAGTCAGCCAGCCAGAGACTAAGCTTCTCCAGCACATGTTTCTGTGTTTCTAAGACGTAGGGTACTTTCCACATGAATTCCTCCTTCCTTCTGAAACAAGCTGGGCTGACAACTGGCAAGTCAATCTTGGAGCTCTGCAGTTGCATGCAAGCTGGGGGGAGGATGGAAAGAGAGGAGATGTACCAGCAATTTCAGGACTTGAACCAAAAGAACAAGCTCTGTGGGATGGCAGAACATGTCGGTTTGATTGCTGACTCATCGTGTTAGTCTGCAATATTATCTTACACTAATGTGATGACACGGGCCTGGCTTTGAAACAAGGAGACAGAAAAAGAGTAGTTTATCAGTAAACAAATACTGTTCATGGACACGTAGCGCTCCAGTGACAAATGGTAGGATCACTGAAAATTACTGCAGGTAGAGTTAGTGTTCTTAAATCTCTTACTTTAAGAGAATTAATAGTAAGCAAAATTAATTGTTTTTAATCACTTAAGAAAAAAGGGAGTTACAAATATATCCTTTCAGTTGACAAGTTAGTTGACTGTAGTAAATTACTTCATCCCCCCCACCCCCCATTACTCTCCCTCCCTTTTCATTACGTGTCAAAGGATAAGGAATGAAATTCTAGTTCCTGGGCTGGCAAACAAACATGTTAGATAAACTCAAAACTCTCAAGCAGCAGACTAAAACCAATTAATTTTCTGCTTTCACCACTCCTAGTTGGAAGTGTGAAAATAGCTTAATTTCTTAGGTTTTCAAAAGGACAGTTACTCAGGTTGTTTAGGGAAGACAGCCTTTGTGGTGCTGCTACCACAGATTGAGGTAGCCGAGAAGGCATCCTTTAGCAATAAGAGTTCCTTATGTTTTTATGAAATTGATGCAAATTCATGGATTTTTCTTGAGTTGTATACAAAAAAACCCGCCACCAAACGTGAGAAAATGTTTACTTGGACATTGTAGCTTTCAAGAGTGGTCCAGAAGAGGAGTACTGAGAAAGTGGTATACATACGCGGGTAGTTGCAGGGCAGGACAGAGCTGATGTTCAGGTTGGTAAGGTAGTGATGGTGATGTTCTCAAAGCTAAGGTTCAAATGCCCGAGTGGTATGTTGAGTTTTCTACAGCTATTTCATATTGCTGCGGAGGAAACTTAGTGCTCCTTTATTCTCAGAATCTGCAAGATGTTGCTGTGTAAGGTCTCTTGCTGCCAAATTTAGAGTGATTACGTAAGGCAGAATCCTATTGATCCTGGAGCAGGATGGTGGGCAAAGATTTCTTCAGAACCTGGAGACTTTCCTTCTCAGAACATACACAGAAGAGAGGTAGAATTGTAGCAAGGAATCTAGGTCTCTTCCCAGTATGTATTGAAACTTTTTCTACTTAGAATTGTTTTGTAACTTGCCCAAGTTCTTTGTATCAATGGTAAGCATTCTGTGTGTGCTTTGTGTGTTTCAAAGGCTAGCAGGAACGCCTGTGTAAAACAAAAGCATGCTTAAATGAGGCTCATACCTGCAAATATAAACAGCTTCTGTTGTTCCATTTTTGACATAGCTTTGAGCTTGCAACCCACGGCAGGGAGATTTTGCATTAGGCCCATTATTTTAACCTCTTTGATAGTTTTAAGATGTTGTTTTGGTAGGTTGAATTTTTGTCAAACGCTAATGAAGTCCAGCATGTACTAACAATTAGAGACTGCCAGTTCCAGTCCTGTTGCTCATCCTATTTACAAGAGTAAAAACAGGGTTATATCCTTCTTTGCTTAGCTCCTCTGCAATAGCTGAATTGGTGGGAGGCCAGTAACTTTTTGTTGTTGTTGCAAATGTTTACTTAATTTCATTTTATTCCCTGTGGGAGCAGAAGAGTCTTCCCCTTTCTATTGTTTACTCGGAGGGGAAGGTCTTACCAGTGCAACAAGGGGCTATCAAGCAGGAGGCATGTTTTTCCATATAATCTTGTCTTTCTAATCTGTCTACTACTGTATGTAATGCTTATTGTGTGTTCTGCTGTCCCAGAAAGAAACTGGCAAATGAGGGGGAAAAAAAATTCAGTCTTATTGGTTTAATAAGCTGGTGATCCACCACATATGTAGTGCCAGGAGTGTTGTTTTTCTATTAAGTAGACCTAGAGATGGCACTTCTTGTGTGATTTCCAGCCTCATTTATTGTTCATTAGTTAAGCATTGTTGAAAGCATCATGTAGCTTGTAGTTTAAAGGAATATCAGGTGAATGTTCTGAGATTCAGCCTTTCTGCGGAGCTCTCACATTGAGGCTGTTTGTTTCAACTTCTCTTTATTTATAGTCCCTTCTTTGGAGTTACTCACTATAAGTGTTCATTTCATGTAAACCTATAAATATTCACTATACCCACAGTTATTTCAGGAAGAAAATGAGGCACTTTGAAGCTAAATGACCTACCTACAATTTACCTAAAACCTGCAAGAGTAACTGGCTTCTTAAAAGCAGAAAATTCAGTGGTAAAAAAAAACCTGCAAGAAAAGAATGGAATGGGTGGACTCAAAGTAGAAAGGAAAAATAGTGCAAAGATCACCCCAAAACCCAAAGTAGTTTTATGTTCTTGTAAGGGTACAAGCAGGGATTGCATTGTACTGACCGCACACAGAAGAAACTTTTCCTTTTGCATGCAGTGAAAGTGTATATTAGCACTTTGGGTGGGGGAAATTTGGTTGTGGAATGTTTTTTTTTAAGCATCTCAAGAACATGCTTCAGAAATATCATTTAGGTAGGCCCCAGGTCTGTGCTTTTATTTTGAGCAAGGCTACCAAAGAGGTGGCACCATCAAAAGTCCATGAGGAATGTGGATCTCTTGAAAAAGCCTTGGAAACTTAAGCCTTGGACTTTGATAGCAAACTTGAGCTACAGTTCCTTCAATTAAGGAATATATATAGACTAAGAATAAATATTAACTAAGAACATATTTTCCTGGGAATACTGCCTCGCCACAGACTCTTCAATTACTGTATTGCAGTGGACTTTTAAATGTTTAAGTCAAGTTCTTCATGTTTTCAACTATGTTTTCAACTATCCCTCTCAGGCTGAAGTGCGATCTAGTCCTGAGAACGAATGAGATGAGACACAGACCACATTTGGGCAAAAGGAGTGTGTGAACTGGAGAAGGGTGTGCAGGCCCAGGAAAACAACACCCTTTCTGTGGTTAGAAGTTCATATGGGTGTGTGGAAAGCTTGAGTTTAGCTGGGATTGTTGGGAGAATTATGGAGGTGGTTGGTTCACAACAGTTAACACTTGGATCATCTGAAGTCTAGAAGTTTTAGGAAAACTGAGACATGCAGAAGAGGTAATTTAATAGGTAGGTATGCAAGAGCCTAAGTATCAAGAGGTAACATTCAAATAAAATGATTGTTGCACTGAAAATTGGTATCATAAAGGAAGTATGAAGTAATTTAATTGAATGGATAGGTATTTTATTTAATTTCTGGAAACACAGGTATTATCATTTCTAAGGTCTAGCTCTCGAACTCCAGAATATTTGACTTTGTGGCAATTTTTCTGTGATTGCTCACGTCTTCCAGTGACAAATATAAGTCAAAACTGTGCAAGCTTTGAAGATTTGTGGTGGCTAGAAAAAATTATGAATGGCTTTATATTACGTGCTCAAGAATATGCAAGGGAATTTGTCTGAGTTAATGTATGGCTGGATTAATGTAACCTGGTTGTCGGGCTGTAAATACCATGCGTTTTCTTTCTGTGCTTCATGTTTCACGTCGTGCCTCATCCATGTGGGTTTTTTGCTCCTGAAATTTCAGTGGATGCTTGCAGTGGAGTGGGCTGTGTGTAGCAGCAGCGCTGCTCGGAGGCTGTGACCTGCAGCAGAGTATCTCTGCTGTTTATGGGAGAACAAAGTGGCCTCGGGGGAGCAAGGATTACCCTAGTCCTCGGCTCTGTCCTGCCCGGCAAGTACCATGCGATTTAGCTCAGTAGTAAGGGAGAGACAGAATAACCTGACTTGTTAGCTTTCCTTTTCCTCCTTTGTCATTGATATTCAGAGCTTGCTGCAGTAACCCGATGCCCTCCTTTTACAGAAGTCACAACCCTTTCAAACCACAAAAGATCCCTTCAAACTGGGATTCCCTTGACAATCAGCTTTATAGTTTAAGCAGCTTTATGCAATACTGAAAACAGTGACAGTTGAGAGAGGTAACTAGGAGACTCATTTTATAAATACTTGGCTTGGGAATGTGTGCTTAAGGGTCTTAAGCAGCCTAAAAGAGTCTCTTAATCTGCCTTAATTCTTCTTCTTATATTCTTTTTTTTCTCTGAAGTAGGCGGAGGTGCAAGATCTTTCTTTTCATTTAGATGAATAGAGAAGTTCCACACCTGTCTCCAGATGTATCAACCTCATTCTGTAGTATGCAGGCTTGGGATGCCACTGTATAATACACTAAGCATCAAAAACCAGGCATTTCTGCTTCAGATTTGTCGTTCTTAGAGTGAAGCATCTTCATTTCTACATACATCTTAAGTTTTTTCTTCTCAAGAGAAATATTTGCCACCATGGAAGTGGTGTTAATTATGCTGTTTTCAGTATGGGAAGTGTTAGATGAGAAGTTCAGAAATGGAGACAATGGGATTTCTGTGATCCCATGAGTTACTTCTTGTGAAGACTGTGAAATTTTCCAACAGCATTACTTTTAACTCTGTTTATGAAACACCCCATTTAACGTGTATGTTCTACTAGATGTGTTTACAGAATCTAGAAAGATGGGAAACTTTTTTTTTTAAGGTTCACTTTTGACAGATCTTTTATTATGTAAAATAATTGCCCATTTGAAACCAAAGCTTTGCTGTGAATCCTGAAAGTTTCAATGACTATTCCACCTGGAACTTAATGGAAGCTTTTGAGATCTAGCAGTGGAGAACCCTAATTTTTATTTTGTCATCTCTTATCTGTGACATAAACCTGCCTCCTTGGGTCATCTTTAGCCAGAGTCAGTTTGAAGTCTTTCTCTTGTTGTCAGCAGGTAATATGCCCCCTTTTTCTCTTTATGCTTTTGGATATGGGAAGGAAATCTCAGGAGCAGAATGTTACGAAGCGATGGCCTTAAGGATGCAGTAGGATAAAGCTACTGTTCTGATACTCAAACATTTATTTTGCTAGTGGGAATGAGTTGTGTTGAGGGAGGAGAAAGTGCATTTTAGAAACTCATGATCTTTCTACATCTGTGATTATTTGAGAACATACCACATATTTCTAAATGTAACATAAGTAATTATTTCCTAAGATTATTCTGTCTAGGTTAAATGTCTACTGTACAATAAGAGTGCTCTCTTGTTTTCTTAACCAGAAACCATGCCTGAGCTTTTAATAGTTAAATTCTTTTACTTCTGAATGTTGCTGATAGGGGTTTCTCTCTCTTTCCATATTGTTTAACTGTAATTGATGCACTAGAAGGCCGCTTTCATGATCTTGTCTAGGCCTTCGGCAGTGGAAATAAGTAGGTAGCTCCTGTAGGTATGTCAGTTTACGAGAATAAGTATTTGGCCTCCAGTTGTTGTTCTACAATTTATTGTCTAAATAGTACTTTTCAAATGTAGGTGCATTTCTGCAATCACTTCAGGCTTAGGCATGTTTAATTATTAAAGCCTGGTGGTAAGCACTACAAGAAGCAGTGGAGAAAAGGTCACTGGAGGAAGAAGAGCCATGTCTTTGAGAAAAGGTCTTGATGTTCCATCTGATTTTAGTAGGGTAACGCAGACACTAGAAAACCTTAAGAATTTAAGGTTACATGGGCTTTATACCATTGTTAGTAATGGGACTGGAAATTGCCCTCGTCGTGTAATACTCCCTTTGAATTTTTAACATTACAAAGGAAGGGAAAATGCTTTAATTGTTGTTTCTAAAACAATTATGAATACGCTCCTACTTCTTAGGGAAACTATTTTATTAGGAGGTGATACCACTTAAACAGTTAATACAGTTGGGAAAAGCAAAAAAAAACTATCATACCTACACTAAAAATGTTCTGGGCAAGATAATTAGCATAAAACTAGGGTGTTTTTTAACATCACATCTGAAGGTTTGAGCTCTAATGTTTTCCTTCATTCTTTTTCTACAGTTCTCAATTTAATTTTTATGACTTGAGGTTAATATTGAAAAGGAGTTGATCTGTGGGTGATAATGAATGCAACTAATGTCTTTTTCTCCTTGCTTTTGCCCCAGGTTGGAAGTCTTTTGAATTCCAATGTTTATGTAGACTTTGTCTCCCAACAAAAGAAAATACACCTAATCGAGACCCTTGTTGCCACACTCATTAGAGGTACCAGCTATAGAATAGGCAATATGCACCGCCTTTAAATCTAGGGTCGTGCTCTGGTGACTTCTGGAGGGACCAGGCTCTTTTTTTGGTGCTTGTTGACATTACAAAGGTTAAGGTAGTTGTGGTTAGAAGAACAGTCTTATATTTGATCTATTATAACCATATGCAGATATGCTGTGATCTGTCTCACTTGCTGTTGCTTTCTCTCTGACCTGTTTTCCTGTAGGGTAAAGAATGTGTAGATTTATAGATGTATAGACTACTAAAACTGTATTGAGCTATTGCACTAGGCTGGTAAATTGTTCCCTCAGTGCATGGCTACTACCCCTTAGGACAGAAACAAGAAGCTTTTCGGCCACCACCTTGTGTCCTGCTGACACTTGGGCTATTTCTGATTAACTTGCTTTCTTTGTATTACAGTAACAAATATATTTAATGGCATTTCGTTATACATACAATGCCCTGAGTTTCATAAGATGAAGAAATGCTTTTACTTGCTTGGGCTTTCAATCTCTACTTGCAGCCACTCGGCATGCAGTCATAATTTTTTTTTAATTTATCGTTGAGTAGCTGTTAATATTGAGTCATTTTGTGAGACAAAGCAATACCTCCTTTCTGAGATCATACTATTTAACTTGGTGGAACTGGAACAAAGCAGGATGCACAATCAATGTAATGCAGTAAGGGTTAAGGCTGTGGTTTAGATATATGAACTTTAACAACCTGTGACCTTTTAAAGCCAAGATTATTCTATGAAGCTGCTCTTCCACAGGCAGGAGTGAGGATCAGAACACTGGTGTTGCCTTGCTACTGTCTTACACTTTTGACCTTCACTGGCCAAATAGGGTTGAAATTATACTGCAGTAGTACAGGGCAGAGGTGACAGAAATGGATCACATTGGAGATGCCTACAGCTGAACTACCTGCATTGAGCCCTGGCTAGAACTGATGCGATGGCCATTCATGTTGAACGCAAGAGCAATAAAGGGGGATCACCATGTCAAGCTAGAGGGCAGCCTTCATGTCATTTTAGGGTGTACGGAGTAACTAGACTATTAGCAATTTTGTTTGATTTTGTTTATAAACATTGCCATTGGTAATTTATTCTTTTTCTTTGCTTGCTTGCCCTGTGCTGGTAAGGATGGAGATGAAATACACAAGCAACTTCTGACTCATTCTCTTCCTCACCAGCTAGTCCAAGAATAATTTGAGAAGCATTAAGCAAGAGTGGAGTTGCTAAATCAACCATGAAGTTCTGACTTGCTGTGTTGGAGGTGATGTCTCAGTTTCCATTGTTTTTCATAGCCCCTGGTTTGTGTGGGTGTGAAGCTCCAGCCATAGTTTCTACTGCAGCTTACATCATGTTACAAATCATGCTCTGGAATTGCAAGGTTGATCCCTCAAGGCTAGAAACAGCAAAAGCAGACCTGTGGGATCAGTCTGAATGATTGAGATGAATATTACAAAACCCATGCAGGTGCCATGGTGCTTTAACTGCCCTGTAACTGAGTAGGGAAACCGGAGGACTGACACTCTCTGAGGACACTGACGGGTAAAATTGGACCTTGCAGCAGCACGGGGGCTTAGAGACCCTACAGCAGTCCAGCCCAGCAAAACTTGCAGTGTTTGGTAAAATAACCTCTGTAGCAAGAGTTTTAAAGAAGGTAAGGCTATGGTGCATGAAATCTACAGTCGTAGATTTAGAGGGACCTCTGCCCCTGAAGAAGATCCATATGGCTTTTAATGGATGTGAAGATTATAGGCTTCCATCAAAAAGTAATAGGACTACATGGTGATTACTCTCGAATTTATGGAATATAATAAAACATTAATATAGCACTTTCCTGTAGGACTTGTTGAACTCTCCCATAGAATTTAATGTTTGTGATGCAACTTTCTGTTGAACTTCATGGGAGGATCCAAAAATAGAAAACTGATTAAAAAGTAAGTTTTTGGTGGTGTGGTGGGTTTTTTGGGTTGTTGGTTTTGGTGGTGGGGTTGGTTTTTTGGGTTTGTTTTTTTTTTTCTCCTCTCTCCTTGCTGTGTATTCCTTAGAGCAAAGATATTTACAGTTTGGATTTTATCTGGAGTTGAAGCTCGGAACAACACTAACTTTTTACTACTGTTGTGGAACAAAGGACACGTTTAAAATGTTAAGCAACTTGCTGTTAATGTTACCTCTATACTTAAGGCTTCATCTACATTAGGTAGAATGAATATCACTGTAGTGTAATCAGGAGAGGCTATTTGTGAGTGTATGAAAAGGGAAAGGAGGATTCATAAAGATGGTGCTTTGCCTTCTGGTTTTGGAAATCAGTGCATTAAGAACTTAAAACGTGAGAAGAGGTGAAGGAAACTATTGGAGAGGGTTTTAAAGTTTTCAATACTGTGACATGATAGAGGCAAAACTGAAACAGAGTGTACGCATTCAGTAGTATGTATGTGTATTCTTCCTCACGAAAGTTTTAAAATCAGGATTTTTTCCAAATTAAGATAAGACAAACAAGCACTGAATCCTTCAAGACAGATTGATTTATGCAGAGGATGGTAGGGGCTAACTCAGTATAATAGCTAATATCACTTTAATCTTGTTGTGATGTTATGTTACTCTCAGAACAAGTGTGTGTGCATCTAAATACTTTGGGCTCCTTTGCTTTATGAAATAATTTGAGTTGCTTTCATGTTTTGATCTCAGATCTTCATAAATACAGATACTACTGTTGTCTTTGCTTTCTTCGTTGTTCTCTTAACGCTGCACAGCACTAACTTTTCCAGACTTCAGTCCAGGAGTAGCACAATGTTTATTTAGAAACGCATTCCTGTTGTCATGTCTGCAGCTAGAAATAATGTGGGCATGTGTGTGTGCATTATATATATACACACACTTAGCTATTTTTTCCGAAGGTTCAAGTGCTTCTGTCATACTTCTACAACAGAAACAGATTTTCTGCTCAAAATTTCTTGTACTTCTGAGGTGAGCAATTATCAGATTTTTTTTTTTTTTAATTAGATGAGACCATTTCTTTTTTTCCTTTTCCTGTGGTCTGTGGAAAGAAGGTCAAGTTGCAACTAAAGAGTTGGAAGCAGTGTTTCCCTTTACCACTGCCTTTTCTCCAAAAATTGGTTGCAAATTTTTCTTAACGGTAGCCCCTTGCTTCCTCTCCTGCAGCAGCAGATCTGAGGGGTGTTTCTCCTGGCCAGGGTTTTTTAAAGATTGTATCTGGAGCTAAGCATTGAAAGACAGCATTTCAGTGAGGCCTATCTCTAAATCTTCCAAGCTTTTCCCTTTGCTGTTGGTGTCTTTTTGTGGACTCCTGAGTTTTGGCATGATTGAAAGCAGACAGTTTAAAAATCAGCTTGTTTTCTTGGGGACCTGGAACTGCTTTATGCATAGCTCTTAAGGAAGTGTGATTTCTAAATTCAACTTAGCACGGTGCAGCAGGGCTCGGCAGGGTTTCTCTCCCCTAACTACCACTCGAGAGGGAATGGGGAACAGGAAAGGCGTGGGTAGGAAGCCCCCGGGGGTGTTGGCGGGGGTGCCGTGCCCGCCGCTG
>NW_010266383.1:57054-64651 GCF_000690775.1 Eurypyga helias
GGGCTGCGGGCCTCGGCTCCTGCCGACACCCTCCGAGCCCGGCCGGCCTTCCCTCGTCAGCGCAGAGTTCCGCTCAGCACGCGTAAGGTGGTGGTTTTAACAACTCATTACTTCACCAGCTGCGTGTGGTGATGTGGCTTAATATGCTTACAGGCAAGTACATCCATCCAATAAAATTCAGGTGATGTGTTCACTACCTCTCCCAATCTCTCCCCGGCCTTTTCTCATAACAAGGACTTCTCTAATACAGAAATTTAGTTTTGTTGTTAACCACTTTTGACCTTAAAAGCTCGCTGAAGTTCATGGTATTAGTTATTCTGTTAGGAAGAGATGTTAATGCAAGTAAGTTGGCTTTGCTGAATCAGTTTACTGAGTAGGGAAGGAATTGAACAGCAGAACAATAATCTAGGATTATTTTGGACACTGATCAGTCAAAAGAGAAGGCCTTCATCTTTAGAGAAAGTGTCAGGAGGCTTTTGTTTGTGGTGTATTCACGTTTTGATCACTCCCTCTGATCTTTTTTGCCTGTGTGTGTTACTGGACTGAGGAATGTGACCAGTCGGTAAGCCATATCTGCACTTGTCTGTGTTAGGGGGGCAGAGGTCACTGATACTTGGTTCCACGAAAGAGACTAAAACAGTCTTGTAACTATATAATTAATAATGGTTATTCACACCTTGGAACAATGAAAACATTTAAAAACTTTTCTTTTTCCTAGGTAGAAGAACACATGATTCACCCCCCTTTTATTTTCTCCTCTAATGTTTTCTACACTGTTCCGCCACAGGGTTCTTTTTTGCCAAGACAGAGTTGGTTAGTGTGTAGTGTCAGAAAGTAAATGAAAGTACTCTGGATCTACAAAGTGCTTTCCAAATCAGTGTCTTGTTTAGCTTCTAAATGCACAATGAATATTTTTCCCTTGAGAGAGAAACTAGCTGGTTGCTTATGCTAGAATAGCTAGGAGGCTTATCCTTAGGAAGCAGAGTAAAATCCCATTGAGACAAATACACCACATTCAGAAGTCTTGTTCCATGATTCATGTAGATTTTGGTGTGTATAATTGCATTACTTTCACCTGGGTCATGTGTAAGGTGGTTCTTAAGTCATAGGGTCTTAAAATTGGAAGACCTGAAATCCTCAGTTCTATCCTAAATGAAAGCTCTTTACTGAAGTGCTGTGGTAGAGGGCTAAACTTTGTGCAGATTCCACAGCTGTAAAATATTGAGGTTGTCCTTAGACTATCTCAATTTAAAACTGGCCCAAATAGAAGTTATTGCTATAAAAACAAAATTTAAGTTTCTGTCAGGAATCTATCTAGTCATGTCCAGTCTTAAATAATTTGGAAAGTGATGACACATCTGTAGTGTGTATCACTAGAAATATAACAGAGTATGTGACTGAATTTCAGTAACTATTATCTTCATTTTAGTGTTAATCAACCTGACTCTTGAAGTATGATATCTTATTTTTCTTGCCTGCCATGTAGAACTACTCTTGCAGCAGGAAATTCAGTAGCCTGATTTACAGATGATCTTAAGTGATTTTCTAAGTCATTAATACTTAAGGATACAGCAGGATGAAAAAAAAAAAACACCACCATTCTACTTATTTTAGCACAAGCATGCTTAATTTTAGACTAAACCTGGAAATACAATGTGTTCTTTTTCTTATCAACCATTTAAAAAAAAAAAAAAGCCAAAAACTGTGTCTTTAAATGGAAGTGTCTGTGAAGTTTTGTAAGGTTAAATAATAGGCCTTGAAGTCTTTCAGAACTGTCTTGAAAAGCCTTATGGAAATGGGACTCTTTTTCTTCCGGATTACTTTCAACTATCAATATTTCTTTGAGAACCAACCTTTGCTTTGCTGAAAACACATTAACTCCTTGTGATAGCAGCTTAAAAGGCAGCTGATGCCGGGACTTCATGTGGTTTTTGTGCCAAGGCCATGGCACAAATCAAATCCATATCCATAGAGGACTGAATACCTCTGTTGCTGGTAATAGGGTGCATTAGCATGATGGAAACAATCCTAATATAAGCATGGGAAAGGGGGATGATGGGTGCTTGTAGTAATAAGGCGTGCTAGAGATTTAGCTGTTTAAAGTACTTTATAACCGTTTTAATGTTTCTCCCGGCATCCTTGTGATTAAGAAAAAACCCAAGTGTTTACTTTCCAGACAGAAAACAGTATTGAGATATTGGCAATTCTGGTGTGTTTGTGATGGGGTAATGCTTAAAGAACTTGCTACTAAGCTAACACTCACCCATTCATTATGTTTTCATAAGCGTAAACGTCTTGAACACGTGGGTTATTCTGTGAGCCACAAGTCCAGAGCAAAACTGAGTATTTCGATTAACTGGGTATTATAAATGCCCCTTCAGAGAAATCATTCTGCGTATTTAAATTGTACATATAAAATAAACTTGTAATGAAACTTGCCATGGTTTACCTATATGCTGCAAGTTAAGGCGTGGGTTTTTTATTCTTTGGATGTCTAAGAATAAAGAAATAGATTACCATATGGCAAGCTTTATAACTTGGTAAAGGACTAGTAGAACAGAGGTGTGAATTAGAAAAAAGGAATCAGAATATCATCTTGGTTTTTTTTCTTCAGGTGTAAAGAGAGTACTATCAGTGTCCAAAAGATGCAGTCTACTGCACTGTAATTGAGCCCTTATTAATAGTTTGTGTAATTGGCAGTAATTTTAGAGGGTTTTTTTGAAAATAGTTATTTGCTTCCACTTCTGTCTCACTTCCTTTTCTTATCTGCATAAACTTTATACTTTTCAGGTACGAAAAGCATTTTTCTTTCCCTGTAGAAATCTCACTTGACATTTAGCAAGGGACGTTTGTAAGAGTGTCAGATTGATGAGAGCTGTTTGCTGAAGTCTCGCTATGTTCGCTCAGCTGAACAATATCTGTTGTTAACAGCCATAATTATTATGAACAGTTTTAAAAGGACAAGCTTATTGCTGTACTTTGGCAACATGCTTTTGAGCTGGTGGTTACATAGTAGTAATACTTGGCACATTACATTGCTTTTTATCTTCACAGTGCTTACAGATATTGACTAATTAAATGTATTAGAGGCTATCTGTATGCCCCTTAGCTGGGGGAGCAGTAAATAACCACTTGTTCTTTTCTGTTGTACAATTTGTGAGAGTTTAGGTTTATAATGACAGGCAACAGATATACATGACCCTTGTGGTTAAGGTGACTCTAGTTTCGCTGAAGACTTTCAAAGTTGGTTTTACCTTCCCATATATGCTATGGGAATAAAGTCCTCCTTCTTTGGTAAGAAAACAGGGCAGAGGCATGGCTATGCAAACAAGATGAGGCAGCAGGATCATCTTACTGAATGTGCTGGAAGCTGCTAAGAGTGAATAAGAAGTTCCAGGAGCCTTAGGATAATCAAATAAATTGAGTTTTGGCATTACAAGTATGCAGTATTTGCAGTACTAGCAACCTGACCCCCAAGTTGCATTACTGAATCTTATGGTCCTTTAGTTTTTACCCAAGATCTCTTTCACTGGGGGATTTTCTAGTGATGGCTATTCTGCAAAGAAAAATCATAGAATCATAGAATGGTTAGGATTAGAAGGGACCTTAAAGATCATCTAGTTCCACCCCCCCTGCCATGGGCAGGGACACCTTCCACTGGACCAGGTTGCTCAAAGCCTCATCTAGCCTGGCCTTGAAGACATCCAGGGATGGGGCATCCACAACATCTCTGGGCAACCTGTTCCAGTGCCTCACCACCCTCTCTGTGGAGAATTTCTTCCTGATATCTAATCTAAACCTCCCTGATTTAGGAAGCAAAGGTAGCTCGCTGGGCCTATCGGAACTGTCATGTGTTTCGTAATGTTACTTAGCCAAGCATGGGATGCTTAAGAAAGGAGATTCCTGTGCTAGATTAAGCATCTTTTACTTTATTATGCAGACAGCTCTGAGCAGATATGTAATCAAGTAAGTACTTGAGCCCAGGCTCTAGTGATTGTGCTAATTGATAAAGATTGTTGTATAGTAGCCTAAGTGGTAATTGGGCCATATGTTAGGAAAAGGAAGCACACATTTGGCCAGCTGACTGCCAGTGTTAAATGTACCTGATGGAGAATGGGACAACGTGTCTTAGCTATGTATTTCGTGTTTGATTACGTTAAAGCTAGAAATCATGATGTAGCTAGATTAGCTACTGCAAATGTTATTTTTCAGAGAACATTGCATTTGAGGTAGTATCTTGGCATTGGTCATCCTTTCAGTTTTGTGTCAGAGGGAGAAATACATAATTTCTTTAAATTTTTCTTTAGGTTTGGAGGAAAGTGATTGCAAATGAGTTTTAATACATGAATTGAGAACATTATAAACTCTGTAATTTGCTCTTCGGGCATTAACATATATCATTGCCAAGAAATATGAAGTAATGTTTAGCTGATTGATATTCCTAGTTAACTGAAGTGTGCTCAGAACAGCTGTACTGAGCTTGAAACTGAGACGCATTTGAGCCTTTTAGATTTGAGAGCAATTATCAAGAGATCTCAAAGATGGATTTTCTTAGACCTTATGTGCCCTTTTTGTATAAACGAGCAGAAGTCACTTTGAAAAGTTCTCCACACTTACTAATACTTATTGTGGAGGTAATAGCTGTATTTGTTTCAAAAGGTTTCTATGCATAGCAGTCAACTTCATAATCCGACCTTGATTTGGACACATGAATTGGAATTGTGCATGTAAAAATTCAGGCCTTTTGTTCCCCCTGGCATCGTTTAGATTCAGTTATATTTTAGCTTTAGACCCTCCCCTTCTCTGCTTTATAGATCTACAGCTTTGAACAAAGAATTACTTGTGATCATGAGACATGCTGGCAGGCTCACTGACATAGCTGGGAAGTAGTAGCTTCTGTATGAGTTGAATTTTTAGCCAGTCAGGTGTTGCTTTTCTTTTAACTCCTGAGGTGCTGATAAATAATTAATGAGAAGATCATTCACCTTTCTGTTAGCTTGCTAGCTTCCAGTGAGCCTTAGTTCCTACTTTACAACTTCTCTTTTGGAGAAATTGGCTGAACTGACCCTGAATAGCAGTGTTGCCTTTCTGTCTCTGAATTAAAGACATAGGATTTGGAGTGGGGTGGGAAGGTGGGTGTTCACAACTGTTACACATATGAAACTCCAGGGTGTGCTTTTCATGATTTTTTTGTCTACTTACCTGTTTAGTGATTCATATTATTGGAGATCATGCTCATTTTGTGCATGATTTCTGGTGAAGTGGAGCTTGTGGAGGGAAAAACCAACCCACTTGAAGGGTAAGAAGTAGGTAGATCAAAGGACAGGCTCATGTAGCTGTGGGTTTGGAAGGATGTCAGAATGGTGCCTGTCCACGGAAGGAACATCTATATTCACGTCACTTTTGGCAGATGTCTAACTTCATTTTAAGATCTCCAGTGATGAAGACTACACAGAATCTCTATGCAAATTTGTCCTTTACATAAAGCTAGTGAGCTGTCATTGAGAAGTTGAGAGTAGAGCTTGAATATTATAAATACAACTGATTATATTAATACTGTCAGTGTCCTCATCCATGCACCAACACACTCATCCTTATTCCCATCAGCATGTGCCTGATGATTTCACAGATTATGGTTCCCTAATTAAAGCATGGCAAATTCTGCCAGAGATTGATGTTCACAGGCCCAGTGCTGTTCTGCTTGTTCTGCCAGACTATTGCTGAGAAACCTGGGGTTTTGGTTTCACCTGGGGCTGGTTCTGGGGAGATTGCAGGCATTTCAGGAACTTGATTGAGAAAAGAGGCAGCTGCTAAGGACAGTCATGTAAAAAATTTGCATTTAGGGTTTAATTTCTTCATAGCATCTCATGGTTTGCTATCTGAAGTAATTTTCCTTACAACCATGTGATCTTCCCTCCAGCAACCAAGTATGTTTCCATAAACAGCACATAATGAATTTGATGATACTTTATGTGAGTAGGGATAAGTTTCCATACCCAAAAGGTAGGAATACCGGATAAGTGATAAGAGCAGA
This sequence comes from Eurypyga helias, assembly GCF_000690775.1. Classification (NCBI taxonomy): domain Eukaryota; kingdom Metazoa; phylum Chordata; class Aves; order Eurypygiformes; family Eurypygidae; genus Eurypyga; species Eurypyga helias. Next base: position 63,089 of record NW_010266383.1, read on the forward strand.
TGGCAGTGCCTTTACCAGTGGAAAACAGCTAAAGAATCTGCTTGGGAGAGGGAAATAAGATAATACTGTGCATAAGCACAATCTCAGCTGTCTTTATATACTTACCACTTTAGATTCAGCTCATATCTTATGCTGCTATTGCTGCTTTGCTCTGCTTTCAGCTGTAGGTGTGTCCTCCCACCACATCACTCGCTGCTCTGCTCTTTAGAGCAAAGAACCATGGCAGAGCTGTTAATCTAGGAAGCGACTAGGCAGGAGGACATAAGACAAGTGTTCTCCTATGGCTGGAGTCAGTCTTGGAGCTCTGAGTGACCAAGTGGAGGAACAGAGGTGGGACAAGGTGGGAATCATTCCAGTTCTTGAAAACTTCAAGTTTTGCACAAGCACCTGGAGCTAAGCAATCTCCTTGTTTATTTCTCCAAGTGCTCTATCTGGTTGGATCTGCCATATATGTTTTGTTGCTTGTGGTGCTTACTTGCTAAATTTTAGGAAGACTCCATAAAGTAGCTGCATCTTGACCATCTTCTCTTCCTAGGCAGTCACACCAGTTAGATGGTCTGTAAGATGAATTGTCAGTGTTGAAACTTTGTGCTTTTTGTCTACGCAGTGGGGAGAAATGATGTCCAGTGGTCTTGACTTGGGGCTAGAAACTGAAATTTCTGCATGTAACTCCTTATTTTGTGAGTAGTTTTTGTCACAGTGCCCTCCCCCTCAAACGGATCTGTAAAGCTGTGTCTGGGAATACAGTGTTCACCAGTCTTTGGCTATCTGGAAGAAATGTTTGCTGGATATAAAGTGCTTCGAGACCTCTGTACACAACTAGTACAAAATATTTTGTAAGTGTCTACTTTGCATGTGCCTCATCTTTTTTATTTCTGATTATCATTCAGCTGTGGATGTTTTTTGTTGTTTTTTTTTTTTTTTTCCCCCCTGATGTGAATCCTAGCTTATACAAGCATTTTCCCCCAGACTTTTTGGTATGGATTTTAAAAATATAATGGGAAGTGTTTTGCTTTCCTTTCCTGAATTCTTATTTTTCTTCTGTTGCTGTTGTCTGTTACATATATCATGGGTTACTGGTTTTCTACTTATTTTATTGTATTACTTAAGCTCTCAAGAACGTGATCCTATAGTGCTATATGCTATGCAAATGTAGGAGGAAGATGGTTTCTCCCTGCAAGATCCGGTGCTTTCATGTGTGAGATGGGGGATGAAGATTGCTCAGACACACAGGTAAGAAAATACAGCTTGTGAAGGGTGCTTAGGATATTAAACACAATGTAGGCAAAAATAAACCTGTTCTAGGAATCAGGTTCTCTATAAATAGTCCTTTGCACAGCTTTCAAAGAGACATATTAAAACTGTATCTCCTGATGTCATCAGCAGTCATGCGAAAGTGCTCTTTGAATGCAGAGCCAATGGAAGATGAAAGAACAGGTTCCTCCGTGGCTCCTTATTGTGCTAATTAGCTGAGACAAAACCCCTTTCCGCCTTGCAGTTCTGCCCGCAAGAGCAGAACGGTGCTGTCTGCCGTTCGGATGCTGCTCGCAGCTCTCGCTGCAG
>NW_010266384.1:0-25913 GCF_000690775.1 Eurypyga helias
ATTCTATGATTCTATGATCTTACATTTATATGGGTGGTTTTTTTCCAAAGTTCTTCCCATTCTATGTGGATGATCTATACACAGAAGTGAAGGTGGCACAACCTCTGTGTTGTGAAATATCAAGAAGGCTTGTGGTTGGAGCCACATCAGGAACAGTGAGAGAAAAGGCTTTTCACAGCACTGTAAGTTATAAATAACAAAGGGTAATACAGAAGATAAAGCCACAACAGTTTCCTCCCTTTTGTTCCTTCCCTACATGCAAAATAGATCTGTATTTGTCAATGTGGTGTTCAGTTCATTCAGCACTTTATGTAGTTTCAAGCTCCTCTTTCCACAAGCCAGGTCTCATGGTTTGACTGCATACACAGAAAGTGATGTTGCAGTATTAGTGAAAAGTTACTTGACTTGCTCAATAAGGAATTTAGGACCAGGTATGGGGATAAATACGATCCCTCAAAATTGCCACTTTGTAACTATCCCTTCTCATTTTCCTGCCTCATTCACCACAGGCACCTCAAAATTTGCATAAATGAAGACGATTCCATATTGGCAACAGCCTCCTTCACTATTCAGACCCAGTTTAACCCCCCACGGAAGTTCAAACACATGTATTCCTCTGTGTGCATTGTGAGTTTTGTGTTAGTTTAGTACAGAGTTATGTGATATTCCTCTTCATCTGGAGACATTTCTGCTCATCTTCTGTTCATCAGAGAAAAAGAAAAGGGAAATTATTTCTTTACCAGTGTGTGCTTGTTTTAGTCAGGGCAGAGTTAATTTTCTTCACAGTAGCTGGTATGAGGTTGTTTTGGATTTGCCCTGAGAAGAGTACTGATAAAGTGTTTTTTCAGTTGGTGCTCAGGAGTGCTCGCACCAATTCAAGGACTTTTTCAGCTTCTGATACTGCACCTTCAGCTTCTCACTACAAGCAGCTGGGGGGGACACACAGTTCAGTCAGCTAATCTAAACTAACTGAATGAGTATTTCATGCTCAGTATCTGAGCCAAGAGTGGGCTGGGGGGCCATAGCTTGTTCATTTAGTTTGTTTCTTTGTACATCAGCGAGTTGGTGGGTCAGCTGGCTTTCTTGGTTGCTCTCTTGCTCTTCAGGGCTCACTCAGACTCTGCTGCGATCGCTCTCAGGCTCCGACTCTCGCTACTTGGGACCTGGCTGTTTAGCGGTCAACAGTTGGTAAGCAATTGTATCATATGTTTTATTGTCTATTATTTTAATTACTTATTATTAGTAGTATTGTTAACATTATTAGTATCACTATAATACTCATTTATATTCAATTATTAAAGAGTTCTTATCTCAATCCACAAGATTCCTTGCCTTTGCCTCTGATTCTCCTCCTCCACCGGGGGGGTGGGGGTGTGTGTGTGTGTGAAGGTTAAACTAAGGTTAAACGACACCACAGTGGAACAACTGGCACAGAGCTTTAGGTCTACTGGTCTTAACTGCTTCAAGGTTTTTGTGCAGTGAGCTATACAGAAGTGATTTCCTGCTCTACTATTGCAAATAAATTAGGACACAGCATGTAAGTCGTTCCAGATACAGAGGTTGCATAGAGAACCATACATCAATAGTTGCACAGATGAACCTTCACTGTGCTTTCTACTTTTGTAAAGGTCAGTCTCCATTTGTACATGTTAAACATCTCATCCTCAGGTTAAAAAAATATAAATTCGTAATTTTATAAAAATAAATAAATAAATAAGGGATGCCTGCACTTCTTCATGCTTCATTTCAGCCAGTAAATTCCACTGTGTTCTTGTTCCCTAGGTTTCCCTCAAAAAATCCTAGTCACTCATCAAATTCTGGGAGGAGGTGAGGTTTCATTAGCAATGGAACCAAGCTCTCTGAAAATTTGTTTCTTCCAATGGTTGTCTCTTGCAGTTACCCTAGCACATGCACTGACTAGTAAAAATTAACTCTCATGTTACTAGTGTCCCCTAAAACTGATCATCTAATTATTTCTATAGCTCTGAGGGAACGGTTGGGCTTCCCTGGAAACAATCGTGAAGGTAAAAAAAAGCAAAACCACCAGGTTCCCCAGGAAACAGATTCCTTTTGTGGATACACAGTCTGAAGTGCCCTCAAGTGCTGGCTGACATTCAGGGAGATATGCAAAAAGCATGCATGTGCAAACACTGTGAACAGTTGATGTAAAAACAAACACAGAATAGCCTACTGGAAGTGTGTGGCAAATTAAAATGTTCAAAGACAACTGCTTCTCCAGGCTTGGAGATCAGATCCAAATGACCACTTCCATTTGGTCTCAAGTATTTATCTTATTGTTGCTTAATTTATTTCAAGGAATGCAGGAGGCTGTCCTCATCCTGACAGAAATACAGAAAAATTGTGCCAGTTAGAGAGCACTAAGGAAGGAAGTTAGCTTGTTTATATATATATAAATATACACAACATATATTCAGAACTAAAACTGTGCGCAGCATTTTCCTGCATGTTTTTAGCATACTATTTCTGAGTTTAATTATACCTTGTTCTTCCAATTAAACTACTTATGCTTGTCTATGGGAGTAAACTGATTTAATAAGTTGAATCTTCAATTTTGTTGAAGAATTTTTCTTCTACCACTTTTTCATAAAGACTGCAATGTAGGAAAACCAATATGCTCCCAAACTCTACATCTAAACTAGACTTGTATTTCTGTAGTTAAAAAAAATTGCCCTTGTTTTCAGTTGTAAAAATAAACATTCCCAAAACATAAATAATCCCCAGCCATTTTTCTCATCCAGCTGCCTACTTTTTTCTCTGTTACCTATTCCAATTGTGTCACTGCTGACTCAATTGACTGATTTTTCCTCTCATCACAACTCAGCTTCTTCTTCACTATTACCCACAAAGGTCGTGCAAACTGTAAATATATATATATTTTTTTTTTTTGGCAGAGAGGAAAAAAAATGGGTGCAAGCAGAAATTATATCTCTAGTTCAAATTCCCTCCACATTTCACAAAACAAGAAAAACCAAATTAGGTTTAGTTCATGATGAGCAAAAGTACACCCCTTCAGCTGCAGCTCTTTTTCACAGGCATGCATGCACCACAAGATCATAAAACCAAAATGCTAGAGGTGAAGACAAGTTCAGAGTATCTGGTTTTTGTTCAAAAGATTTACTATTATAAGTACAGATAACATGACGGTCTTACATTTATATTCTACCCCTATATCTTAAGGTGTCCAATATACTGAAAAATGAACCAATTTGTCCTATTAAAGCATGGCAATTTTCTGCATATTTTTAGACATACCAATCAATTTAGATCGTAAGATTATAGAAAACCATTCCAGCTTGTTGCTTTCAACCAGAAGGATTTTCCAACCTTTGAACAAGCAACTTCACAAATACTAAAAATGTAATTCTGAGTTTTCAACTGAAATACACAACCTCTTCCAATGTGCAAGATCTCTGCACCTGTTACTTTGCTGCTACGCCTAAACCAACAAGCCTTTTTCATCTTGGAGACTTCATAAATAGTTAAGCAAAAAACCTGGCTGCACTTTTCTGAATCTTGTCCAATAAAAATGAGACTACTTCGAATCAGAGAGACACATTTGACAATTTTAGAATGCACACGTCAAGTTGCCTCAGTAGGCATCATTCCACAACCATCCTATTTACTACATTGTTTCTACAGAAAATATTATCGATGGATTAAAAGTTGTCACTCAAATGCCTTCATGTGGTCCTGAAACTGACAGCTTCTTAAAACTAATTTACACATTTTGATTCTGGGGAAGAAGGATTACCTTTTAATTACACACACACACATATATGGATTTCTGTTGACCAGTCTTAATTACGTCCCTCTATTAAAAACAAACAAAAAAAACCAGCCAAAAAAAATAGCATCTTTTCATGTTTGGTTATATATAAAAAAAATTCTACCAAAGTTTAGTGAAAAAACTCTGTAAGGTACAGACATCCTTTGGGAAACTGCAACTGGTTTCCACATAATAAAGACATGATAATTTACTGTCTGAGATGATCCATAACTTCACTCAAAACCGTAACGTAAAACCAAGTAATGGAAGCTTATGTAGATAAATATAAAATTCATCACCTTCAACTTTCCTTAAATTTTTTAGACTCTTTCCTTGGTCAGCTAGTGTTGAAATGCAGCTTTTTAGTTTTTCTTAAGAAGAGGGGTCACCAAGGACATCATGACAGGTTAAAAAATTGTAACACATATTCAGTAGTAAAAACAATGCAGGATAAACTACTCATTCATTTCCTACCAGCAGCAAGCTGGTGCTTGCTGATAAGAAAGAAAAATATATATGGAATTTTGAAATCTTTAAGTGGGACCAAGGAAAGTGGAAAATAAAAAAAAATTCATTTTGAAAGTCCATATATATGATGCTCCATAACTTTATAAACAATCTGGAATTCATTATTTGAATTTAAACATATTTTTGCATACTCTACCATAACCACATCCAAGAGGCGTTCAGATTTATGAGTCATACTTTATTCACTTGTAAGAATTGATCTTAAAAATGGGTTGGAGAATTAATTGAGAAAGTGTAGGAACTTTCAACAAAAATGAAAAAGTATACACATTTCTAAGCCTTATGCTTTTTTTACATACTATGAATTTACATGTTTGAATATTTTTCTCCTCTCTGGATAAAGTGATTAAATGCAGATCACTCTTTCATTCCCCCAGAAACCATATGATTAATTTTTAAAGCACCATTTTCCCATTAACTATGGATTTGACAGAGTCAAAGACCGCTGAGGCACATTAATGCAGTTTTGGAAAGCTATGGATGGAAGATAAACAGTCTGAAACTCTGGGACATAAGTGAGTCTCCACCCAAGAAAACAGAAGTGTGAAAATAAATACAGGTAAAGTGGTGGAAATAAATATTTACTTTTTTACTTTCTCCCCCTAAACAGAAGAGAATGAATATCCACAAAGACAAATAATCCCTTACAAATCATGTTCTTGTTTCTAAAGCTTCTAGCTGAAATTACTCTTTATAGCAACAGTGGCTCACTTACTGGCTACTACAAACTGGAACATAATTGAAGACATAGAGTAAACCACGAAGAGCAAATATGTCACACTTGGTTTTGGATTTCTTGGTTGAATTTTTGAAAAGAAAAAAAAAAATTTCCCCTGAAGATTTACTTCTATAAATGTATTCATAGCTTTTTATTTCCTTCTTATATTTAATAAACATTATTAGTTGATCGTTACCTACAAACATGGACAAAGGCTGCCAATATGCTCTTCACTTTCAGTAACACAGCTATTCAGGAAAGTCTCCAACAACCATTTATCTTTCTCCATGCAACTGCTGCTGCCCAGAACCTTCCTAGGCTGAATGCCCCAGATCTCATTTGCACTTGGAGGCCCTGGACCTCGACAGCACTTGAACACCCTCATGAATCCTTGACATCACATGTAACCCAAATAATTACAAATTTGTGAACATCAGACTACAAATACCAAGCAGACTAAGAGAGGAAAAAAGGACTGTAAGGGCTGAGAATGTTGCCTAAAACATTTACACAAAGACAAGAGACCAGAGAAGGAATGTCAAGTGAGGAACAGAACTGAATGTCCTTCTTCATTTTTCAGGCAATAGACACCTATGTTTCTGTGATCTTAACTTGGAAGAAATTCAAAGAAATGACACAACTTTAACTTAGAACAGAACACTTTCCTTCATGTTTATATAACTCAGCATGTACAAGTAGATTGTTTATATTTTTATAAGTGACATTTAATGGTTTTTGTGCCTCTCTGTTACTCTTCCTTATATATTCTATCTTCAGTACATCACTAAATTATATATTTAGTAAATCATTTCCCTAGGTGTGTACCTGGAAACACTGTTAATGAAATCTATGCTTGCAGAAACAACTTTAAATAAGGAAAATCCATTTTCTCATAGAAAGTAGAACTTCCTTGATATAACCATTAAAAACACTTACAAATGTTTACTGAAGTGCAACCACAGGCAGAAGACACTGCCTTCTGCTGTTTCTTTTGGTGAACAAATGAAGTTATTGAGAGTCAAGACTACATGCTGAATATTTACTGTATTAGTTTATTTTTAGATGGTTTAGTGATTTCATAAACTATTACTTCTGTACCTCAAATCGGTATAGATTAATTTCAGAATTATACTACTAATTATCTCATTTGCCACAAGAAAACTCAAAAACTCCATTGAAAGCTGCAAGAAGTTACTTTCCATCTATGTATCAGTGTACTTATTCACAGAGCCAGTCTTAAATGCCCACTAAATATGCAATGCTGGGTAAAATAGCAGCATGGTCCCTCAGTAGAATGATCCAGAATTCTTTTTTGGACAATTCTCTTGGACAGGATTTAGAAAATTATTGTAAGCTTTCATAAATCACAGTATAAGCAGACAAGCAAGTGCCAGTCCAAACATTTTTGATCCCATGGTAATAAATCAAATCAGACTATTAAATTTGTGGATACCTGCCACAAATCACTCACTGAAACACTCCAAAAATTCTCAGGACAGGAGTCCAGGCAAAATGGTTACATTTCCAGGAGTGTGACTGTACTTCAACAGTTGACACAGTCCACTAGGATGGTTGAAGCCACAGTTTTCTCTTCCTGTTTGTTATCTATTTCACAGAATCACAGAAAGGATGAGGTTAGGAAGTGACCTCTGGAGTCATCTGGTCCAAACTCCAGCTAGCAGGGCCACCTAGAGCCAGCTGCGCAGGATCATGTCCAGATAGCTTTTGAGCTGTCCCTCCAAGGAGGGAGACCCCACAACTTCTCTGGTCAACCTGTGCCAGTGCCCAGTCACCCTCACAGTGAAAACGTGTTTCCTGATGTTGATAGACCCTCCTGTGTTTCACTTTGTGCCCAACCCCTGTGGTCCTGGCACTGGGCACCACTGAAAATAGCCTGGCTCCAATTTCTTTGCACGCTTCTTTCAGATATTTGTATACATTGATAAGACAGCCCCTGATCCTTCTCCAGGATGAACAGTCCTAGCTCTGTCAGCCTTTCCTCATAGAAGTGATGCTCCCGTCCCTTAATCACAGTCGTAGCCCTTTGCTGAACGCTCTCCAGTATGTCCATGTCTCTCTTGTACTGAGGACCCCAGAACTGGAGACAGTACTCCAGTTGTAGCCTCACCAGTGCTGAGCAGACAGGAAGGACCACCTCTCTTGACCTGCTGGCAATGCTTTGTCTAATGCAGCCCGGGATACCGTTCACCTTCTTTGTAGCAGAAACATGTTGCTGGCTCACTTCCGTTCTTTTCTGGTTTTGTTTTGGTGTTTTTCTGTGGGTTTGGTGTTTTTTTTTTTAAACTCCACAGTACAGATTAAACACAAATGTACAAAACATGCTACAGAAAGAGATGACTACTCCATAGTAACATTACAGAAGGAAAACAACTTGGAAACTTCACACAAACAGCTTAATACACAAAATATGGAGCATAAACCAGAGCACTGGATGCTCTAATGTATAAATGAGTTAATTAGCTGGTGAAATGGCTCATGAGTTGTATTAGTCCTTTAAATAGTCAGACAACTAATTCAAAGCACAGAACTTTTAACTGCTTAGGGATTTGTGAAGAAATTACAGCAGGACAGAGACACATAGGTTAGGGGACTGGTCTACCAAAGGAATCCTTTCTGATGCAAATGCACCCTATATCTGTTCTTGGAGTTACACTGAAATACATCATTGGTGCAGTCAGCAGTTTTCCCCTCCAGAGGAACCAAATCTGAAGTCGTGTACATGAGCACTATACATGCAAGGCAGACAACATATATCTGCTATACCAGAAAGAAAGCGTATCTTCTCAAATCTCCCTCAGCAGTATGCTCCCCGTGCAGGCACACAAATCCATACAGAAATCTGCTTTGCATCACTCAGATGTGTGGTACACGCCTAGGATCAACACCTGGTACAAATCTCCCACAGGTGATAAATATGCAATGTGAACGTATGCTCCTAGACCTGTAACAGACCTGATAAATAAAACCCTGGTTCCTTTCTCTTTGCATTTGCCTAGTCACTGTAGCACCAGATTGTCCCTCAAGTTCTTGAAACGCACTGGTAAACACTATTAGAAGGTGAAGAACATAGTAAAAGGCTCTTCAAATTCTGAATACAACCCACATAAAGGAAATGACTGAGAATGAGAAGGTGAAAAGCACTCTGACAAAGAGCAACTACAGCATGAGAGAGTTCACATTCCTCAGAGAGGATAGGAATGAGAAAAATAAAATTAAAGCAACGGCCTTGCAGTCCTCAATAATCTGGGCTGAGAGAGGAGGAACCCAAATCTGCAGTTCCATTAAAAAAATTAAGCAGGCTGGAGAAAAAACAGTAAGTATACTAAAAGAATGAAGTAAGCAAAATCATCTGGTTTTGATTGACCTCAAACATAAAAAGACGACATTCAAGAAAGTGGAAACGTAGTTAAGAAGGTTAAGTACAAAACAACACTATAAACATTTAAGGTCCAGATCATAAAAAAAAAGGCGTAAGAAGCTGCATTAGTAAAAATGTAGTAAAAACTATCAGCAACCGCAAGCAATAATTTGACTACAGTTATATAGTCTTATACATATAAAGAAAGTTTGCTGCTACTCTGTGGAAAAATCAGTGATATCAAAAAGGCAACATTTTTCAAAGTTTGTCTTCACCAAGTTTCATTAAAAAAACTACCAGAACAAAGTTGACTTAACTGTGACTAACTTTCTGGAGAAAAAGACATCAGTGTACTCACGTAAAGTAGATGTTTCCAAAAAAGGATGACTCTGAAGAATCTAGCATTTTATAAACCAATTCAATGTAATTTTAGTACCCTCGGCAATTTCATTTGAAAACTCATGGATGAATGCAGTAAGGCAGGACTTAATGCAAGAACATGAGACAGAAAAATCAAGGGAAAAGACAGGAAACTGGGAATTCTAGACTAGTCTGCTTTCATCCTGAAAGTACTGGGCCTCAATTGTCAGATTATGTATAAGAACATGGAAGACAGGAGTTAGGCAGCAAACAATTTAAATATGCTAAAAATACATTATTACAAACCAAATCTAACTTCTCTGACAGGATAATGTGAACTGTAGAGTTAAATGGGAAGCAACATAACCCACATATTTTAACTTTCACACATCTTCAGATATTGTCTGACATGATATTCTTAGAAGCAAATTTGACATTACTTATCTGAAACTGTCTTGGAAACAAAACTGATTTGGTAACTAAACCCAAATGGAGTACTTAGCACTGCCAGAAAGCAAGAGTGTATGGAAGAAAGCCCGAGAAGGTCAGGTTCCAAAGTGGAACCTGGTCTTGCTCCAGTTCTTTACAACGATTTGACTATCTGGATAATGGGTTGGAGAAAATTCTTACCAAAGTTTCATTCTACATGAAAATGCGATGGACAGCAAGATCATTAAGAGACAGGATTAGAATTCAAAACATGTAAAAGAAAAAAAAGAAAAAAACCACACACATACCAAACCAACACTTTCCTCACCCAAGTCACTACATCACAGCCTTCAGTACTAACTTTCTAGATGCACATTTACTTGCAGAATTTTTCCTTCACCTATTCACTGTTGTATGATTAAAAAAAAAAAAACCCCAAAAAAACCAAAACAAAAAAAAACCCCACCAAACAACCACCACGTTGCCATGTCTTGACATGAAACTACCAAGAACAGAAAGTGGAACTTCCATTATAAAAACTCTTTTGCCTGAAGAAATGTTCTATAAAATATTGTACGGTTCGATTTTCTGTATGACACCCCTGTATCTGCCTACATTCCCATTACTAAATTCCCATTTTTCAAGCAGTAAGAGAAAATTAATTCCAGAGTGCAGCTTGGTAAAAAGAGATCCTGGTTTAAAAATCTTATTTCAAAAACAGTTCCATTAATTTCTTGGAAAAAATATAGAAGAATCCACCTAGTTGATGTTAACAAATCTGACAGTTGTCCTATGGATTTCAGTAAGCACAGGGATTTGGTTTTAGGTTTTTTTCCACAATTTTGATTGTCCAAATGTATAAAGCAACCACCTAAATATTTGTACAGAGTTGTTCTCGTATATAAATAACACTGCACAAAATAAAAAACTATCACTTTACTACACAATAGAGAATTAAAAATGAGAAGTAGGAGTACTCTATTCTTGTGTAACTAAGCTATACACATTATATTCTGAAATAAAAAAGTTTGAATTACTATCATTTTACTTAATCACAATAATCCTAATAAAAAGCTCCTATCAGAAAAGTGTAAAGACATACTTTGAAGTGAACTGTAATCCAATCTGACTATGATTTTCTGAAGCAGGTGAGGTTGTATGTATACGTGTCGGAACACAGAATTATTATGAAATGTCTTTAATGTGTCATAGGTATTTTTATGCCAGAAACTCTCGTTTAGATGCATATCTATCCTCTATACATCTTCATTCAAATTTGCCATTATGAATCTCAAAGACAATAATACTTTGTTGTAGCAGTGTTTTAAGGGGGTTTGTTCCTTTAAGGTTTTCCATTTGTTTAGGGGGACTTCTTAAAAAAAAACAAAAACCAAAAAACCCACAAACAAAACAAAACAAAAAAAACCACAACCACAAATTGTGTTCTGCCTAAGACTGCATACTGGAATGATACGAAAAGATGCCAACGCATCAATCTGTCATGAGAAGGGCAAGAAAAATGATCTTGCTCATGTAAGAAAAAATGCTAGTTAGAATATTCCTGCCCCATAAAGGTAATAGCCCAGATCCTGAGATGTTAGAAGAGAGAGTGTGAGGAAAGACATTTAGAATAAATAAATACTGATAGAATATTAAAGAGCTTTCCTAAATTAGTTAAGAATTTACATATAACTAGAAAACCTACAAACATTTCCTTTAATTTTGTCTGTAGAGGCAAATAAGAAGGCAAAAGAGAATCTAAGGATGCACAATTATTTGCATCCATTTAACCTGGTAATAATAAAGCTTGATTTCCAACGCATTTGTCTCACTGTTGATAATAAATTCTAATCTAAAATTTTCTATGCTTAAGCCAGTTGAAATGCCTGTCTCCCATATGAATTGCCTGCAACCTAGTAAAGCCTAAGCTCCAGGGTATCCTACCTTCATTCAGGTTACTTGCCTCCCTGTTCTACTCAGATTGGTCTCCTTGGAAAAAAAAAAAAAAAACACCAAACAAACAAACAAAAAAACCCAACCACAATACAGAAAAACTAAATTCTCTTCAATATTTCTAGTCTTCCATAAAGTTAACTGAACTCAGCCAATATGAAAAAAAAAAGCGAGGGGAGATGATAGGACAGCAGACACGTAAGGTCTTAAGACTTCTTAAAAGAAGAATACCTAGACTCTTTCAATAGTCCCTATTTGTTCTCATTCCCCTGCTGACCTTTCAGAGCAGCTGTGCAGTAAGCTAAATCAGGTAACTGCTAGAGCAAAAGTTAAACACACACTTAAAGTTCTACACACATAACATCAAGTTCAAAAGAAAAATTAAGTGTTCTGAAAACCCAAACATTTACATACTGAGCAATTATTCTAATCACTATTATATGAAATAATGAGAAACTGAATTGTGTTTGAATCAGATTAAAATACTGTCCATATTAAATGCTGTCATATATAGTATACACAGTTAAATAGAAACTCTGACTTAATGAAAAGTCTTTGCTGTCAAATTTTTAAATACCAAGAAAAATTGTAAGCAGTAGCGAATACTAGAATACTGCAGGGAATGGAATTATCTTAACAACTAACAGATTATCATTTCTCTTTCTTAACTTTTTCCCTCTTTATAGGAAACTCAAGCATGAAGATACAAACAACAACAATTTCATTTCTAGCCTTTCCCTGTAATTTAAAATATAATTTATGAAATTTAAGTTATTTTTCAAAAATATAAATCCATAAAATATTATGGAAAAACAGTATTTTACTTCCAAAAGAAAAAGAAAGATTAAATGGCATAATAAAGCACATAAGGTGAACTGCAACTATTTGCAAGTTGCAGAAATTCAATTTAAATAGATAAAACAGATTCCAATATGAACCTGCAAGCTGTGGTCCCCAATATTACCACCTAAGAAATTGCAAAGAAATAGTAAATTTAGAATTTTTTATTGCATAAAACTACAGACTTCTAAGCAGAAAATGTAGATTTTACTTAACAATGGAAAGAGCTTTTCTCCTCCCCACCCAAGTTTTTATCCCTTGTAGCTGGAGAATCATACAGGTTGGAAGATACCTTGGGAGGTCACTTCATCCAATCTGCTGCTTAAAGCAGGGTCAACACTGAATTTAGATGAATTGGAAAGCTCTAAGTTAGAAAACTAAAGGTGTACGGGTCCAAAAAGTTGAGTCAACTGTAATATTAAGATTTTACAGCAGCATCTTTCTGATAACTATGACAACTATATATCCCTCTTCTGATAATAATGGACTGCTAAAAATAATTCTCCCGTAAGGTCTTAACTGCTATATGTACTTCCTCACACATCAGCTGAAGCCAAGAGAAACATAAACCTGCATCAAAAGGTTCTGGCCACTTTTTCTTGTTTCACTGGAAATGTGACAGGATCACAAATAACCATTTCTACTCTTCTTTTCCCATCCTGTTTACTTAGGCAAATGCATAGCAAATTCCTTGTTTCAATGAACAAAACAACCTGTGAGATATAAAGTCTTCAATAAGGTATTCCCTGTCATAACTCTTCAGAACAGAACGTTCCACTGAACAAAGGTAAAAAAAGAAGAGAGGTCACCTACCCTTATCTTGCTGACATTTCTGTATATTTTACTACAAAAACTTCAGTGACATTTTACTCTTATAATATGATAACTATTTCTGTCTCCTTTAAAAATCAGAAAACTACAGAAATTTCTTTCCAGGGCACCAACAGCTAAGATGACTCTGAAAAAAAAAAAAATCTCTCCTTAAAACTAGGAATTTATTAGAAGGCTATTTTTTTAATAAAGAAAAAAAAAAATAAAGTTGCGGGGGGAGGAGAGGGAGATGGACGACGGGGATGACACACAGGACAGGAGGGTATGTTTGTCTTATTTTTCTACATAAAATTAAATTTGATGTGTGAAAATACATTTCAAAAAATAATGTGACAGCATCTTGATTTTTCCTGCAAAGTAACATATTTTCATGCTGTGAAACACCTGAAATACAGAACTGTATACCCATATTCTGATACAACCATTTGAAAATGTCCAGTAACAGTCCTTCCAAAAAGTCTATACATAACAAATTTTATCACTACAAGAAATGATTCATCTTCTCTTCAAAGGTGTAAGATACACTTGTTGACACTTGCTTTCCACTGACATTTTGGTTACATTTTTCTATCTTACAAAAAGATGCATAAAATAAGTAGTCCCTTCCATGGTATATCTCTGTGGAAATTAAGAAGGAAACTAAGAAATTACAAAACAGAAAAATTACCAATATACTGGAATGAAGGGCAACTTCTTTCTACCAGAAGAAACCATAATAAACACAAACTCAAATGTAGAATTAGCACAAATATGAGTGTTTGACCCAAGAATTCATTCACAGAATTGTAACAAGACTTTCATGGTCAGAAAGATTCCTAGAAGCATATTTTACACTCCATACAAATTTCTCATACAATTTAAAACCAATCCTCAATACACATTTTTGTTAATATTATTATAATTAACTGTAATCCTTTCTGTTATTTGCAACTAGCAAGTACCTATACACTAAGGCTCATCATCTCCTAACAGTTTAGAAACATTCTAAGAATAAATTACATAAACATTCATTTATATTTGTGGTTGTATACACATCTTTGCACTGTAATTCTAAGATTAATAAAATATTACTTATTTATAAATTTCTACATATTGAACTCTTAGATATTTTACACAGAGTAAACAATTCTGTTAAGATTACTCCAGTCAAAATCATGCTTTATCCATATTTAGTCCTCCTCAGTATCAATATGCCATTCAGAAAGGGAAAACTAGTATGTTAGGTAAAGAAGTGACTTGTTCAGTGGCATCCAGACCAGCAGGAGTCAGAGAAATGATCCAATACACATTTCCCAGATTCAGTATTTTCTGTATCCCTCAGTACCAAAGTTTGCAAAGTCAACACAGAAATGCTCTTCAATATACCTAAAGATGCAAACTTCAAAGTGTTAATACTAGTGCTTATGCTTATAAAATCTACTGCAAAGGCATCTAGAAACATTCCAGCAAGTTTTTACATACCCATTATTTACGTCTCAAATAAGGAAGCAGACATTTGCCGACCTTTTAAACCGACCATATGAAGGTTTTTCATTCTTAGGCCATCTTTGAACAAACAGGTCTGATTTTCAGTAGCTTTAAAAAGTTTAGAAATTGTTTCACACTTGAGTCTTCATAAGTGGTTTCAGCCGCCTTCTCTTATCTATGAGAATTATCAACAACTCTCTTATCTATACCCAAAGCCAGTGAAACTTCCCAACCTGTCAGTAAAACTGCCACATATTTGGTTTTCCTTTTGTAACAACATAGAGCATTCACTTCTGGGTAAACCAAGGTATTAAAGTTATGTGACCGCAGTATGAAAGGATACTTTGAATGTTACCAAAATGTTGTTAACATTCTTAAATTTAAACATAAAATTGTACATACAATTATGTGCCATCTGTGAACACACAGCACATTAAGATAGGTTGAAAAAATCAGCAGCTGAACTTTAGCTTAGACTGTATGCTCTTAATCTAGTCAACGTCTGTCTATCAGTCCAGGGTATTAACTTCAGATGCCTAAATTACACCATTTGATCATTTGGTAAGTGCCTGTTAAGAAGCACAGGGAAAATGAGCAAAGGCATGGAGGAAGAAATACAAGAAGCAATACAAGAAACACTAGCTTTAGCTTTGCTGTCACCTCGGCCTTCCCTCTAAGCTCTAACAGCAAGAAATGGTCCAAATAATGCATCTTTTTTCCTGTGCAGCATCTCTAACATGCACATGTCCTCCCTGCAAAGGCAGATAAATCAAGCATGTCATCAGTTCACATCTCAAGCAGTATATTATCACCCTTCCTTGAAAAATTACACATTGTTCCACTTAAAGAAATCTTTGCAGAAGATGGGGGTATTACTTAATTTTATCATTCCTTCCTTTCACCTCTGGACAGAACAAACCTTCACCGTTTCACGAAGACAGACAACTCAGCAGGTCCCTCCCCTGTGTAACACTGTTTTTTATTTCTAATCCATAATATTTGAAGTCTTTATTTCATATTGACAGGTCTGGTGGTTTTTACTAACTATTTTGCTAACCACAGGTTTATATAAGGAACTTCTGTGCTTTTTCACACAACCTAAGATGGATTCCTCATAGGGTTTTCTTCAAAGACACTGCTGATAACTGATGGTTTTAATGCTGGGATATCATTCCATGTGGTTTAAGGTGTGGTGTCGTAACCAGCTGTCCAATACATCTTGACTACAAAGTACTGAAGGGAGAGACTTCTTCCCTGTACACAATACAGCCTATAATAAGGCTCTACCATAATACAGGCTGCTTAATATCTATTAGGCATTAATGCAACAACTGTACACACATAAACAAATATTCAAAAGCACTCTTAGAAGAAGTGTTTTCTACCTTCTCTTTAGTAGGTATATTTATCTCTCAGCTATAACTTTCATTTTTAAGTATTCAAATCAGACAAACAAGAGACTACAGATACAACACAAAGCATGAAGGAAAAAAAAAAACAACATAGATTGATTAAAGCCATACATAGGCTGTGTTGATTGCTGAACAAATTTTAGCTGCCTCTGATAGGAAATACCACTACTTTCACTTGAATATTAGCTGAATTATTGATCATGATGAACTGTATATTCCAAGAAGCACAGAAACACTGGAACGCCTGCAAGTTATCATCTGACTTCTCACTTAGATCAGGACTATCCCCAGCACAAGGTTTTGCTTATCGAAGTCCAAAACCAAAGGATGAAGTTTCCACCACCTTTCTGGGTACCTGTTCCAGTACTGCACTACTTCTTAGCAAACAAGTTTTTTTCCTAATGTCCAAAGTGAATCTCTTTCAAACTACAATTTGCAGTCATTGCTCTTGTCTAGCCTCTGTCACTAGCTAGAAGAGTTTATGTCTATCTGTCGCATATATTTCGTTCACATCAAGAACTAATTCAGCACCAGAACACAGCTCAGAACCTCCTTGGTTCTGTGACAGCTGCCAAATAAAAGAACTCAAACGGAAGGAAGAAAGAGTTGATTTACATTGGATGATCGTTCAACCTACATTAAGAACTGCAAGTCAAGACACTGGGATTTATTTGTAGGTTTGAACTCTGGGTCAAGTTCACATGGCATGAAAACAAAAAGCATAATCATAAACGCAGATTGAAGATATAACAGGGATACGTTTCTAGATGCAGACCACAAATACTTGTTCTCCAAATTGTTTGATTTTACCATATTTTCCACCTAACGATCTGTTAGCTGGTTACCTTAACTCTTTCTGCTACTGCTTTTTTAAAAATGGTAGAAAGGAGGACCCTTGGAACTACCAACCTGTCAGCCTCACCCCTGAGCCTGGGAAGATCATGGAAGATTCTTCTAGAAGCTATGCTAAGGCACATGGACGACAGGGAGGGGATTTGGGACAGCCAGCATGGCTTCACCATGGTCCTGCCTGACCAACATAGTGGCCTTTTATGATGGAGTGACTACATCAGTGGACAAAGGAAGAGCCACTGATGTCATCTATCTGGACTTCTGTAAGGTCTTTGACATGGTCTCTCACAACATCCTTCTCTCTAAATTGGAGAGGTATGGATTTGATGGGTGGACTGTTCGATGGATAAGGAATTGGCTGGATGGTCGCATCCAGAGGGTAGTGGTTAACAGCTCAATGTCCAGATGGAGATTAGTGACAAGTGGTGTCCCTCAGGGGACCATACTGGGACCGTCACTGTTTAACATATTCATCAATGACATAGATAGTGGAATCGAGCGCACCCTCAGCAAGTTTGCAGATGACACCAAGCTGAGTGGTGCGGTTGACACACCTGAGAGATGGGATGCCATCCAGAGGGACCTGGACAAGGTTGAGAAGTGGGCCTGTATGAACCTCATGAGGCCAAGTGCAAGGTCCTGTACTTGGGTCAGGGCAACCCCTGGTATCAATACAAGCTGGGGGATGAAGGGATTGGGAGCAGCCCTGCAGAGAAGGACTTGGCGGGACTGGTGGATGAAAAGCTAGACATGAGCTGGCAATGTGCACTCGCAGCCCAGAAAGCCAACTGTATCCTGGACTGTATCAGAAGTGTGGCCAGCAGGTCGAGGGGGGTAATTCTCCCCCTCTCTCTACTCTGCTCTGGTGAGACCCCACCTGGAGTACTGTGTCCAGCTGTGGAGCCCTCAGTACAAGAAAGACATGGACCTACTGGAATGGGTCCAGAGGAGTGCCACAAAAATGATCAGAGGGCTGGAACACCTCTCCTGTGAAGAGAGGCTGAGTGAATTGGGATTGTTCAGCTTAGAGAAGAGAAGGCTCAGGGGAGACTTTATTGTGGCCTTTCAGTACTTAAAGGGATCCTGTAAGAATGAGGGGGGCAAACTTTTTAATAGGGCCTCTAGCGACAGGGCAAGGGGTAATGGTTTGAAGCTAAAAGAGGGGAGATTTAGACTAGATATTAGGAAGAAGGTTGGTTTTTTTTTTTTTTTCAATGAGGGTGGTGAAACACTGGAAGAGGTTGCCCAGAGAGGGGGGAGAAGCCGAGCAACCCAAGAGCAACCTAATCTACTGGAAGGTGTCCTTGCTTACTGCAGGGAGGTTGGACTAGATGACCTTTAAAGGTCCGTTCCAACCCAAGCCATTCTATGATTCTGTGATGATTCTGTGACTTCCAAAGCTTCTTGTCACAAATAGGCCAGCAGACATACTATTATATGAGGATAACATACCGGCAGCAAAGTTTAATTTTCCCTGGGAAATGAGAATAAAAAACACGTAGTCTAGAATCAAGAGATCCTCTCCCCACCCCTACACAAGCACACACACAGACTCTTACCAGACTGTTTCAATTCTCACTCCACTTTTTTTCCCTGAAATTTTTGTGTAGGGCAGCCAATTCTTTGGGGAAAAACACAGTGAAAACTATGTGGGTTTGGAACTGCACAGACTCCCACTCATATTCTACATATTTTGCTGCATTCCTTCTTTTTAGAGGTAGGTATAATAAATGTACCAGAACAAATGCTTAAGTCCACACATATTATGAATATCTGAAAGGTTGCGTTTTGTGATTTTAGTGTACCGTTTCCACATTTTCCTAGATGTACTTAATTTTGGGTAGCAATACGAAATCCTCAGACAGATAAGATCAGCACTTGCAACATTAGACTGCATGGTCAGCACATCTAGTCCCGTCATGTAAACAGACAGCAAACTTGTAATGCAACCCTTTACAGCTGATGCGGGGGTGGGGGGGTGGGCTGTGGTGTGGCCTTCAGGACAGTTGAATACTGACCCTAGCCTAGCATCCATAATTTACATAAAAACATATGGTGCTGCAAAGAGGAAGACCATGGTATAATCCACCATTATGGTCCACATCCATTAGTAACTTCTATTTATATGTAAAAGGATTTCCCAGGTGGTAGGAAAAAGATAAGGCAATATGAAAGTTGCTGTTTTTAAGGATCGAATTTTTTAAAGCAAACTGCCTCACATCCAGAATGTTGCTCCCAATCCCAGCTGTGTATTGTCTGAGCTTTTGCAACTGACAAGATGCTAACAAAAACTATTTCTAACTTGAAAAAAAAAAAATTTCTCAAAGTTTTTTTTTTTTTCCCTTAATAACTTGAAGAGAGAAGGAAGAGAACATGCTTTCAGACTGCACAGGACATGTTCAGATACAGTTCTTTTAAAGTGTACAAGATAGAGATTTAGAGCAATACCTTGTAATTAAAATTACATTTGAAAGACCTTCTTATGCCCACTAATAAAAGCCTCTATATGCTTCTTTTCTTCTCTTAGGAAAGAGCCAAGATTCAGATTAGATGAAGTAAGTTCATGTTTCTTACTTTTTATTAAAAAAAAAGAAATAAAATTTGATATTTGATAAATTTTGATCAATATAATGAGTTATGTTCTAGTTTTAATGTCGTAACTGTTTCTGAGCTGGTTCTGACTGCAGAAGAGGCTCACACAGCAGGCTACGGCTATGTGGGACAATCACAATGCCAATATACACATTGCATGGTGGGAGAAGTGAAAGCTTACCTCCTGACCAAATTTTCCTCAGCTGAAGAAGAAAATAGAATTACAAGGAACAATAAAAGGAACCCACAAATACATAGAGGAAGAGAAAGTAAAAGACAGCTATATACATGTCAATTTATGTCTAACTTCATAATATGTCCACACTATCATCTCTGCACTATAGTATGATACACTACATTGCTAAATTTCACACATTGTTCCAGCAGATAAAACTAGAACAGGATTTAGAAAGCAAAAAACTGCTCATGAAGTAGCTGATTTGAAACATGCACTTCAAGGTTTTATATTTTAAAAGTATTATATACTTTAAAAGTATTAGTATACTTCAAAGATAGACACATACAATTTATTGTAATCTTATGCACAGCTTCAGTGACATCAAATCTGTCATCATCTTAAGACTGTTACATGGATAGAAATATTTAAATGAAAAGTCCCCAAAAGTAAGAGATCATTTAGCAGTAGTAAAAGTCTTCTATGAGGAAAAAGTAGAAAGCCTGTGAAAGAAATCTGGTTGGGTCTGCAAAATCTTGGACATTCGCAGGGATGCCACAAGCCAGGAGAATGTATCAAAAGGTGATGTCTGGGCAGAACACTGTAAAAGTTCATGCTGAGCATCCAAGCCTACCCAAGAGAGTGCTTCGCCAGCCAAGTATAGAAAGGCACTGCATCAAGTCTCCTCTCACAAAGAAGATAAAGCACAACAAACAAAAGAAAAATCACTATCAAAGATGGGGTAAAAGATATCTCAAATTAGGATTTTTTTTTTTTTTAAATTCTCATATAACCCACCTTCTTTTGGAGTTAATGAGACATTATAACAAAATTCAGGTAGCCTTTCTAGCGGAACCTCTACAATTAACCCTATGTAAGAGACACTGAAGCCTGACATTGAAAAATGAAGCAAGTATTTTACTGGAACACACCCTAAAGCAGATTTCAAATTTATCACAACACTGACCATTTGACATTATTAAAGAAGCACATAGTAGCTCCAGAAGATAATTTGAAACAAAGTCCTCTTCCAAGTGGCAAGAGCCAAATACAAGTCAATTGCTAGCACTGACTAAAGACACATAATACAGCCACACTGTTAGGAGGCTTAATCAAATCCTCCACTGGAGGATTAATCAAACGTTTCTAGAGAATAGATCACCTACACTTGGGATGAACACTTGGGAGAAAGATTTTATTTCTATGCACCTGTATAACTGCAGCCATATTACATCATGTCAACATAAACCTGACTGATCTCAACCAGTGTGCAAAGTCAAGACAGTGATGGCCTGTAGCATTGTACGGAAGTATTTTCAAAAAAACTCCAAACAATGCATGTGCTTATTACAAGTTGCTTGAGAGACACAACTCTCAGTCTCACTATGCGTAATTTGTCTTTATCAGCTGTAATATTTAATTTCACTTAGCCATATCTTAAAAATTCCACTGATGTCCTTAAAATAAGTGCAAGCATAGTCACCAAAAGAAAAAAAAAAAGGCAGATATACATTTGGCAAAAGTTCTCAATTTAAATAGTTTCATATACACAATACAGTAAATATAAGAACCCAAAGTAACAATACGTAGACTTCAAGAACTGTACACATGGTCACTATGCAGCTATATTTCTCCAAACGGGGGGGGGAGGGGGGGGGGGGGAATCTAGATAAGAGCAAACAGTCTTCGATATCCACGAGGGATTTCCAGAAATCATGGGAAAATACCTGTGGACACAATCTACACAAATCCAGACATGTATTTGACACGATGTGTGTATCTGACACATAGTGGGTGTTTCACACATAAATCACAGCACAGATCACCTGCATACAAGCCATAAACCCACGGCACCTTCAGGATGCACTGGGCTTACTATGTCTTCAAGTCATCCATGTGGTTTATGCCCAGTAAGTCTCATAGTCAGTCAGACCTCAGGTGTTTCAAATTTACTTAGCATGTGTCATACTATGTCCACACATGCACTTCTGTCTGGGAAATGGTGCAACTTCATTAATAAATTCCATTCTTCCTCTGGCAATAGAACTGTATTTCATCAGCAATGAGAGAGCATCTTATATGCTCATTTATCTTCTACTTTTTTAAAAATCATTATGGAAATTACGTATTTCCCAGAGGAAGTGTCAGTAGCACTAACACAAGATCAACATAAGACTCTTTGTAATTCCTTTAAAAATTAAAGTGCCAACTGCTTTGGTTACAAGCCTGTCCCCTATCCAAAGCTCCACCTTATTTCTTGCTCTGTAAGAATTCATTCAATAGCTTTTAATCTTTGGCAAGGAATTTCTCAAATGCTCTAGATAAGTTTGTGGCATTAGACCTATTTTCCTCATCTGAATCACTGACAGGATAGATAACAAAGTTAGATTTCTTAAAAAAAACATCGTTTCTTTGAACAAATTCAGGCTGACCCCATTTCATCAAACTTAGGTTTTTCCTAGTATTTTCTCACACATGCTCTGAAAGTAATTTTAACTAATCTACAAACTACTGTTACATCCACTGACTTACAGTTTCCAGGGTGGAGAATAACAAACGTAAAGTCAATACAAGATTAAATGGTAAACATCAAAAGTCTCACTCTTAACAAACTCAAGTGAGACTATTAGAAGAGTGCTTATTCTTGTGCATAATGAGAAGGGACCTCATATACCTCAAGTGAAATTTAACAACTTGGTGTCTTCACAAGTGACTACAGCCAAAAATGTAGTGAATACATGAAATGTCTACATCTCCGTGTTTGACTGAAGGTATAGGAGTTTTGGTCTGTGTGGTAAAAACCTGTCAGAGTTTCTCTGCTTATCCTGAGGCTAAAAATCCTTCTTTCTAGTACACTAGTTACCCTGAGTTCCCACCACAAAACAAAGGAAATTATTTCATTACCACCAGGCTCTTGTTGATTTTAGGGGAGTTTGTAGATTTGGGGCAGGGGGAGAAGAAATACATCACCCATGTAAACAGACCCCATATGCGTCCCGTCGCTGCTTGAAACCCTTGCAATAAAGGTTAAGCGTATTTTCATGTCAAGCTTTGGAAAAGCTTCTTTCGTCAGAGATTCTGGCCTGAGAAAACAAAGCTAAGCTTATTTTTGTTTTCGTATTTCAATTAATTTAAGTTACATTTCCCTTACCAAGGACAAGAAGAAGCACTAGTGGATGCATACCTGTTGCTGAACATGTTTGGTTCAATTCTCAGGAATCTTGACTCTTGATTTGATTTGTGACAATGTTCCTAATTTAACACTGAACACCTTACATAAAGACGAATCTAGGCACAGTACTGCAGTGCACTATGCCACTTGAACTACCTTTCTATTACTTTTCTTTTTTTCCTTTCCCCTTCCCAAAATGGCCTACTTCCTGTTTATTACTTTTTTTTTCCTACTGTGAAATTTCAGTATTATACAAACCAGTGAGCCATTTACAACACTACTTCTGTAAATCAGTCTAAAATACACACAGCCCATGCCAATCAGATTTTGTTTCCTATGTTTCAGATCAAATTTTGTTTCTTGTAGTTGTTGTCTACTTCCTATTCCTTGCAACTTCTCTGCCTTCAAATGCTGAAGGCCTAGCCAACATCTGATTTTAACAGATGATTTAAACGCTATTTTATAAAACACATTCTCAAATCAAGTAAATATATGATGTAACGTTATTTGACAACTCAGTTTTCAAAACTTGGCAATGCCACTACTGTAGCCCAACACGTCGTAGGTGAGGTATAATGATGACAAAGAATTTCAACAAACAGAAAATACAAACAGTAACTATTTCAATTAAAATTGCATGATTCTGTATAAAAATGTGTATAAAGATATCCTCCATTGTCTTTAGCTAGTAAAAAGTCTTTGGTAACATGATAAATCGACACAGTTAAAAATATACCACGTCCCTACTTAGTGACTTTGTGTTACAATTTTGTCCTAGAAAAGTAGTTCTGTTGTGTGCAGCTAACGCAAAAAGGCAGTAATTCAAATTATTTATCTTCAGAAAACAAAGACTGCATTTTACAATATCCTCCCACTGTTCTTGTGTAGGAGTCATCCTAAAAGTCAAACACTGACACACATTTTGCAGTTGATCCTCATTTCACGTCAACCACATCATCATTTAAATGCTAAAATTCCAATTCAACTGAAGAAAAAATAACCCCACATGAAAAAGTCTCAAGTTTTCCATGTCACTGGGAAGACAAACAAAAGACAAAATACACACACTCAAAGGAATCAAATTTTGTTGTCTTCAGAGACATATTCTTCTTAACATATTTAAATGTATGTGAATTTATGCCGGAAACTGGTACATACCATTTCATCCTCACATCTGTTAAGAAAATTTCCATACAACTATCTCAGGATGAAATGCCTGAAAGAATGTCTCTCATAGACAATGCAATAGACAAACATTGCTCATTCTGTTTTCATATCAAATACATGAAATTATTGATGTACTTATGCATTTCAGATGCTGTTTGAAGTCCACTAGTGTAAATACATGCAAACACATGTTTATATCTAAACTCCTAATACTTAGCAGTAACATTTTATATAACATACACATAATACAAATATATATTATTAACATACAAAACCACCATATAAAGATAGAGAAATATGGTGGGTTTATACATATACACACATGCATACACAAATCCATCTATACGCACACAGGCACCCCCTCTACATTAACATCCTACTCAGGCCAAAATACGCTCCCCTCTGTGCACCTTGGTAAGCGTAGTTCAATTTACCATAAATTTTGAGCAGCACTAAATTAAGTTGGTGTATAAATCTATGGCAAATAAGAGCCATAAGTATCTTGAACCAGGTATACCCACATTTTCATGGAAGAGGCTGTCTATAAACAGACCACCTGACACAGCTACTGAACAGAATTCAGCACAATCCTAAAAATAAAGCTGCATACAAGAGGACTGCTTAAATATTTAACAGCACACCACAGAGACAGAGTTGGTTTTAGCAGTCTAACATGACAGCCAAAGAGAAAAACAAAATCACATTTTCTCATTCTGCTTAAACAACCCAGACCAGAGACTTTGGGACAAAATTGTTACTTTGTAGGCCACTACTTTACAGACCCAAAGGAACTTGAAAATAGTGTGAGATTTCAACAAAATATTCTTTACACTATAGTATCCTGCTTGATTGTGATAATCAAATACATCTTTCTCATAATATCAAGAGGAAGCAATGCTCCAAATCATTTCAGGAAACGAGAAAATAATTAATCTACAACACACAAAAAGTTACCTCAGAACAGTTCTAGACACCACAGTTTGTATATGCAAACCATCCCATCACATTTAGTGAAACAATGTGTGTTAGTGAAGTCATGTATACAGACATATTTGCAAGGTTAAATTTAAAACAGAGATCCTAAGGACTAAATAGCATACAAATTGATCTGCAGAGTGGAGGAGGTAGAGGCCACCACCTGACAAGGGGGGAGGGGGGGAAGTTTATCTTTCTTCCACTTTTCCCTTTCTTTGAGCCACTTCCTTCTCAACAGCCTTGGAAAAGGCTGTTGGGCTCTGAGACTCTGTGACTCTAAGACAGTTCCTTATTCAAATATACCCTGTAGAGAAGCAGCTAAATGATGTTCTCTTTTATGAGGTCAAGAAACGGCAACAAATTAAAATGTTCAGAATTTTTTATGTCAGTTCTTACTCAAATGAATTTGAGTCTCTGAGCACAAGCCGATGCATTTAGTTTTCTTTAGACAATAGTACATGGCTAGCAAATTAGGATTAGACTCAAATTTATATGGAACCCATGAAAATGACAAACTACTCGAGCACAAAAATAGCACAATCCTAAGTTTTCATTACTGCTAGCACAGTAATTTACAAATGGTGAAATATGAAAAGTATTTGTTTCTAACATACACGCGACCAAGCAACAGGCTTTGGCCTAGTTTTGCAAGCAAATGTGGTAATGTTAAACAGAAGTATACACCTTTCTTCAGAACTGAATTCAATAAAGCAGGTAACCATGTCTTAAACCAGGAAAAACACAACATTCAGAAATGAAGATGTGTATTTCATACTTTTTTTGAAAACACTTCATTAGTTACTCTTAAAAAAAAACCCTGAAATTCCGCTGTTTAGTGAAGTTGAGAATTATGGGATCTACAAGCAGACTTAAGGCAAAGCTGTCAACTTTAATTAAAAAAAAAAAAAATCCCTGCCCGCAATTATTTTACCTCAGTAAAAACAAGCGTGAAGAAGCCCAACTTTTTCCATTGTAACTATCCCGAACAGTCTTCTGTCTTATTCTCTGCAATTACTATGATACTTGCACGTGTGTCTTTCACACAGCAAACACCGATGAAGTAAAACTTCCGTATCCAACGTGATTGTTACAACACATGTGTCACAACACGTGGGAAAAGGCAAAGGACAGCGGAGGCTCAGAGGCAGACGAGGTGGATTTTAGCCTGCGCCAGTTTTACCAGACTCGCAGTGAACTGTGCCTAGCGATGCTACCACTGCTCCCGAGAAGCGGCGGTGAGCACCAGCCCCGTAGGCGGGGCCACCTTTGTTCCCCG
>NW_010266385.1:0-45464 GCF_000690775.1 Eurypyga helias
AACCCAAACCATTCCGTGATTCCTTACTCAAGGAGAAACAGGTGGGTTTGTTCAGCCTTAAGAAGAGAAGGTGAAGGGAGATCTTGCTGCCGTGTGTGGAGAGATACAGAGCCAGACTGCTCTTGGATGTAACTAGCAATGGGATGAAAGGCAATGGACACAAGCTGGTTTAGCTACAACAAAGGTCTTTTTGGTTTTGTTTGGTTTTAGCCTGGAGAATGGCCAAACACTGAAGGATGGGTCTAGTGAGTGTGTGGAGTGTCCATCCCTGCAAGTGTTAGAACTTGACTGGACAAGGGCCTGTTCAGCCGCATCTAATTCAGCTAGTGCTGGGTGGTGTATGAAAATTCCTCCCAACCTGAACTGTCTGTTATTCTGTGATTATTCAAAAAACAGGCATTATAACTTTGAAAATTAACAATTAAAGTTATGCTTAAGAAAAACTAAACGTAATAAAGTATGTAAGAAACCTTAGTTTTCCTTGAAATTGCATCTGGAATGAACATACATTCATCACAAAAACTTGAACTGTTATTTACCATGTTACATGAAATTGAAAAAAAGCAAGACCTTGCATATTTTCTTGTTGATAGTTTATGGCTTACAGTTCCTGTTATGGAAGCTACCATACTGTTTGAAAGAACATTAAGAAGTAGATGTGATGAGAATGTAAGGAGTTTTTATACTTCTTTCTTAGTTTCTCACACTTACTGTGCAGTGAATTTTAGGCAGCGGTACCTTAAAGACACTTGTAGACACTGTCATGAAATCTGGTTTACCTTCTGGGAATTTTTAAGGAAAAGAAAGTGACTATCCAGAGCTCTGCATGCAGCCAAATCTTTGAATTTAAAACTGTTGCTTATTCATATTACCTACACATGGCATATGGCTGGTGGTTACATTAATTCTGCTGTATTTGTACCAAGATGGGCTGTGGGTTTCTGTGAGTTCACGTTGTATGATAAGTTTGAAGAGTTTGTGTCATCGCTTCTTCAAGATGATTCAGTATTAAAAGCATGACATGGCTGCTAAATATCTTTAAGGAACCCATTTTTAATTAATTCTAGCTCATAAACTCGTGGATTAGTGTATAAGCTGTCAGGAAATTAAAGTGTATTTGAAGAGGAAGTACTGCAGTTTGGAGTTCGATGCTTTCTGTCTTTTGCTCACTGGAAAAAAAATCTGGTCTAGACTCAAAATTAGAGTTCAACTGTGAGATACAAGTGGCTCTTTCGAAAGTGTTAGGGACCGTGGTGACAAAGGTATAATAAAAGAACCAGTGTATTTTTTATCATCTTACATTTAAGCTACTGTTTTTAGAATCGTAGAGTAAATCAACACAAAAGGATTAAAGTTCTTTTTACATGCTGAAAAATGCGTGACCACCCAATGCATACTTATTTGGAGATTTGGACAAAAACCTATTAATATTAAGTGTTTTGGGTTAGAAAGGGATTTGTAAGACTGCTTGATAGTATAGCTCTGTTATTTGAAGCAGGGATGACTTGGCAATGACTGCAAAGTCAGTTGATGAAATAATTTCCTTCTGTGGTTCTGAAAAAGGAAAAGGTGTATCAGTGGTAACTGCAGTGAAACCTTGAAGACTGACTTCCCCTAGCTTGTACTCTCAGGAAATGCTGTTTTCCACAGTTACCAGTTTCTTTGTTGGATGGGGTAGATAAAGGAGACTCTTCTCTTAGCATTCTCTTCTTCAGAAAATCACTCCATTGCTTTATTTGCAGCTGTGTGGGAAAAGGTGAATAATCTGGGACTGTTTCCCTGTAGAAACCCAGCTTCCCTTTGCCAGAAGCACTTTGAGCTTTCTCACTGGCCTGATGCAGGCTGCCTACCACTTGGCTCCTTTGGAGTCCAGGGAGATGTGGACATACCCTCCCTGCAGCCTACGAGTGAGAGCTGGGACTGACTGTGGGCTGTTCAGCCGAAGACCCAGTGCCATCAGCTGGTGCCTGCCTTCAGGTTCTCTCTGCCTGGAGGGATCACAGGTCTCAGAAGAACCTCAGAGCTTTCCCTCCGCACTTTCACACCGCAGTTAGATGTGAGAAAAATAATGCCTAATTTCATTGTTTGGCTGTGTGAAAAATGGGAAAATTTTTTCACCTGTTGCATTCTGTTGTGCTTAATCTGTGCCAGGAAGATTATGCTGGTTTAATTAATTCAAAGTAGTTTGGTTACTGGAAGAGGAAAATCAGGGAATGCCTTCTGATGCAGTTGCTGTTGTAGTACAGGTGCTGTAGAACTAAGTTTGCACGCGTCGTTTCACTGACATTTGTGACAAAACTTTTTCATGCGGGTCTGCAGTTCAACTTCTTGGGTTTTGTTAAATAAGGAGTATGCAGAGAGAAAAATCTCATTTAAATAACCTCTGTTTATGCACTATTAGAACTACAAAATTATCTTACGATAACTTTTTCTTGCCCCTTGTGTGCATTCAGCAAAATCAAATTGCTTTGTATTACTCATATGCTCTGTAGATAAATGCAGTTACATACAGTTCTACATACCTTTCTTTGAGAGAAGTGAAACTTCAAAGTTATGCTTTATGGGCATGCAGAGAACAGAATTCAGGCTGCTTATGTACCAGTCCTATAGATATTTCAGCAATGTGTTTGAACACCCTTGTTAGGTGATGCCTGAGTCATTTTCAGAGTGGACAAATGCAACTTAGAGTGCAAATCTTGATTCAGGAGCTCTTAACCTTTCTAGGAAGAGGAGTTCCAAAATTCATTGTATTTTGGTGTCTTTTCAGGACATGTTTTATAATTTCTAAGATGATTCAGAATGTAAATTGGCAAAATTGAACTCTGATCAAGCAAAGCATCTAATTACTGGAAAGTTATTTTCAAAGGTTTCCATCTATCATTATGCTGCAAAGCATGTTTGCATCTGCCTTCATCATGTAGCTTTTTTTTTTCCAAGTGTTAAGTTTTATCTATGGAAAATTATCCCCAAAGCCTGCAAATAAATGGAAATAATACATTTAAATGCAGATAGACTATCCAGATTTTAAGTAGCTAATACTGCTGAAATGGGGATTTGGAATAGATGTGGTTATTGGAAAGACTGATTTACCTTATTTTTCTTTTTTTTAAAAAGTCATTTTGAATTACTGCATTTTACTAAGTCCTTGATTCTTTGGTTTTTAGGGGTTCCTACCTTGGTGAAGGGATACTGGACAGCTGTTGACTTGAAAGCTGCTTTTAGGATGTCTGAAGATGATGAAAAAGTTAAACTCCGACGAATTGAACCGGCCATCCAGAAATTTGTTAAAGTGGCAATTCCAACAGATTTGGAAAGGTTAAGGAAACACCAAATAAATATTGAAAAGGTTAGTGTTCTCTTTTTACTAATGTAGTTCTTTTTACATTACAGAAGCATTCACAGTGGACGATTATACAGAGATTTCAGTGAGAAGTTGATTATGAAGTGCTTTACTTCAAATCTGGCTAAAATTGAAACTTCTGTATTGTCTGATAGTTCAGGGTGTACAAAGGCTTTTACACTTGTACTATCTAGGCAGTTCTACAGGGTGAGAAACATTAGTGTTTTCTGTTAAAAAGTTATTTTAAGGAAAGCAGCCTAATATTTTTATCTTCATTTTTAAGTCACAGTGGTTTGCTGCCAGCTGTTCTGAGTAACTTACTGTTTATACCTATCTTTCTTTCTTTATATTTTTAAACTGAGTTGAGGGAAATAGAGAAATTGAATTATTTAAGTAAGTAGAAAAAGAATTGTATCAAAATTGTAACATGTTTATATGCTTCTTGTTGACATTAGCTCACACTTGACAGTGAAACTGAATATGCTTCCAAGTTAAATTCTTGTATACACTTGGGCAGTGCCTGTACTGGTAAAATAAACATGCCCAGGACAGCTGTCTGAAATGAAATGGCCTGTGTCCATATTATCAAATCCTCATATTGTGCAAAACAGGGTGGCTGTATCCACATTGCTGCTGGGGAATAGCCTCTGCTCTGTGTTTGTAACTCCTTAGCCCTTCTCAGGAGCTCTTTATGTGAGGACTCTTTTATGTGTTTGGCACGGAGAGGGACACTTCCAACAATTTAACAGCACAGATGATCAAATTTCAGACTTGAAACATTCTCAATCTCTGTTTATTAGTATAGATATAGCCTGTGGAAACAGAGAAATTGTTTTGTTGAGGAAGGTGGTAAGAGATTTACAAAAACACGACACCCATAAAAAAAAAAAGGACGAGAATGGCTCAGCAACACAGTCATCCACGTTGCAGTGGAAGTTTTTAAATGGCCATACAAGATGTATTTTTTTAAGAACAGTTTATACTTACCACCACAGAAAAATCAGTGACAGCGAGTGTCTGTACTATTGCACGTTTCTGAAAAATCATACTTTGTACTAATTTGACTAGACCTATTCACTGTGTATAAAATCAAGTGTATCTGTAAATCTGGGTGGCATAGGACAGCCATCTACATTTGTTTTAACATCCTGGCAAGAAATAGAGAAATTGGAAGAAAACAGGTGAACGTGACTTTGATTTCCTGAAAGGTCTGGTCCGAAGTGTGAATATAATGTGTTGTTGAAACTGGTTTGCGTTTTGCCGTTGTTAGTTGCTCACAGGTTTTACCATAACTTTACTGTAATTTTGCCGAGTGGGTAATGTTTTGGATGAAATTTTCATCCAAAGGTTGATGCCTTGAGTAGTTTGGGGGTGAGGGAGGAAGGAAAATAAATCCATGTCTTTGTTTCTGAGAACATTGTCAGGAAATAATGTGTTCAAGTGACAGTAATCTGCTTTAATAAAAAGTGCTTAGTGTAAGTGATGATGTTAAGTGGTTGATAATGATAATTTAGTGATCATTTCTTTTCAAAGCAGTCACGTGTTGGAACACTTGAGATATTTTTGTGGGGTGGTCTTTGGACTGTACATTTTTCTGTGCTTCTCAAAATCTGCTGGTTTTTGGCCAAGAGGTACAATTCTGAAAAATAAGGGGTTTGCAGGTACTCAGCAGATACTGGTTGGACCTCACCAACTGAAGATTGCTAAGTATTTACCCAACACGAAGGCATGCTCCTGTGCTTAGAAATTAGCAGAAGTCATTCCTGGAGTTGCTAATTGGTCCTGAATCTGAGAATCAAAACAGGGAGATGATTTTTCTCTGTTTCCACTGTCTCATCCTCTTTACTTTCGCTTACTTGTGGGCAAGAGGCACATCTTCCTGGCTTATGTAATTAAAAGATGAAAAATTGGATGGAGGGAGCTTGTGAAGAACTACTTCAGATGGGAGGTGAAAGTGCAGAAATGGTGGCTGGCCATGGCACGAGAGGAAGACTGAGGTAAAGGAAAAGAGAAAAAAGATGGGAGGTAATTGTTTGACTCTTTCCTGGTAAGGGTGTAATAAGGATACAATAAGGATGTGAACTGCGCTATTCACAAACTGAGAAGCGTATTGGGATAATATTTGCCTGAAGCAATAATTTCTGAATGTGATGACCTATTTTTTCAGTCACAGCATGTTGTTTACTCTTTGTTATGCCAAATTTGTATAATTCATTACATTACCTAGATGCAGCTGATTGAGCATTTTTTTGCCTTGGAACCATCCTGTTTGCAGCAGGCCTGTACTCTAGCAGCCAGGAGCAGCTTTCTGTTCTCCAGCTTCTGCCATAAAGAGCAGTTGATGGAGTTACTTCGCGTTGTAGCCAGCATAGAGAGGAGTCACTATTAGCTTGCTCTTGGGTGAGATGATGGGGGAACAAGGATCCTTGACTGTTAAATTGCCCTGCAGAGGGGTACAGCCTCCAGGGATCAGTGTGTACGTCTCCCAGTGTGCATGGCCCTCACCTAGCCTTGGCCACAGAGCCGTGGCCACTATCTAAGGGCGACTAGCGAAGGATAATGGGGAATAGGACAGGATTCAGAGGTGCCTAGGGGAGAGCATTGTAATAATAGCTTTTGCATGCAAGCTGTTTCATTCAAATATAGGCAGTCTTGATAGCTAGGTTGTTCCCTTCTTTCTTCAACCAGAAGCTGCACAACTGTGCATGGAAGCAACATGTGCTTGTCATAATCCAACAAGCGGGATGGCTCGGTTGCAGAGAGGTAGTTTTTGATCCACATTTGGCTTATATTAAAATTATGTTAAAAATTCTCTCTTCAGTGCAGCACTTCAGTTAACACCAACAGCATCAATGAGTGTGGAGCAGTGGGGTGTGCTGTTCCTCAGTGTCTTGAGGAAGGCATCTGGAAATGAAGGGATGCAGTTAATAAATATGCATGAAAGGCTGGCATAGAAGCTACAGCTTTGCCTGAGGAGCACACGGGTAGTTACTGGACAAAGGTAGTCTGGTGATGGGAGGGGGGAAGCTGACCTGCCAGTACAGCATGGAAAAGGGATTAGCAGGGCACATTAGTGTTGCACGAACGATTTTGTTGCACTTTGACGGTAAAGATAAGTTTTTGATGTGTGTAAGGTAATCATTAACGAGAGAGGATGGAGGGGATGAGCGTAACTGTTACGCTGCTTGATGTTTATTTTTCTTTTTTTTAAAGTATTACTTTGTATAGCTAAATAGATTTCTTTGCTCAGTATTGTCCATATATATCAAACCCCCTTAATTTAGCTTATATAAAAACCTTTTCAAAAGACATCGGGTGCTGCAACGGGAAACGGAGACACGATGAGTTATTACCCTGTGTAGTACTTACCAGTGTGAGAGATGATCTCAGGAACTGCTATGCTTTGCAGAACCTGGTCAGTGAAGAAGACCAGTCAGTGAAGAAGCAGCCACGTGCTGCTGAAAATCATTTACATATTTAGACGAAGAATAATTACGCTGTATGTAGCTTGGGTAGTATTACAATGGTCAGGGAAGGGATGAAATACATTCCACTTCATTCAGCCACACATTGGTCAGCTGAAGTCTTTATTGGCCCAGGAACTCAAATGAGTCAAGCATTCCTGTTTTGCAGACAGGAGGGGAGATCACTGTAAGGATAGTTTTCTGTGTCTAGAAGAAAATGAAGAAAACACTAGCACTCAGGATAAAATGAGTCTTTAGGTTAGTTCTGATTTAACACTTTGTTCAAAGCATTGTCAGAGGAACTCATGCTTAGCCAGAGTTTAATTACAGGCAGTACAAACTGCAGTGTTTCTGTGATGGCACTCAATGATCACATTGAAATACCAGGATGCTTTATTGAGTTGGCTTTTATATTTTGAATGTAAAAATCTGATGCAATCCAGAAGTATCTGGTTTGGACAGTTCTTGAGATTTCCAGGTTGTTGGTGTCAATGTGAATGATCTGTTTAGTCAACATAATAAAATTTGCATATCGGAAAAATCCTTAAGTAATTGTAAACATAGTTCATTAAAGTGTTAACTGGGTTTGCTCTAGAACAGCGCTTTAATGAAAGCAAGAAGTGGTAGCAACGTTTAGTACAGGTTTGTCTTTCTGATTTCAGAATACTATTAATTAAAAATTTCTGCATGCCTAGACAGTGTAAGTCCTGGCAGATTTGATATTTGAATTAGTAATTAACAGAATTATTAGGAACAAGTAACTGTGGATAAAACCTTCAAATAAACAATTGGTAACTCTACCAGAAGGTATTCAGCAGTACTGAGGCTTCAGAACTTCTGTGTATTGCCAAAAAATAGGACATAAATATTTATGAGAAGTAATACATCTGAGTATAAAAATAGTCACTAAATGCCAGATTCTTTAAAAAGTCCACACTCGATGTAATGTTCTGAAAATTTGAAAGTGTTTTGGTTTGGTTTTTTTTTCCTGGCTCTAAGAACTACAAATATTGCAAAGTTTACTCTGTTGTTAGATTTGTGAGAAGGTGAGAATAAAAATATGGCAAATCTGAATTTGAAATCCGTCACTCTAGAGCGCTTTAGGTTATCAGATCACTAGCAATAGTTTGGTTAAAATACCTCGATGATCATTTACATTTTTATCTCTTATATGGCATTTTAGCCATAACGAAATGTGTTACAGTCGGCATCAGCAGCTTAAATGGTTTCCTCTAAAACACTTCTTGTAAAATCAGCTTTCAGCCATAGAAACCAAACATCCCTAGAGGTAAAAAGATAATTTTGTAGAATCTGGTCTGTTTATTTTACAGGCTACTTTTAAGCAAAAATCACTAATTATGTCAAATTGCTTAGAGCAGCAACATTATTTACTTATGATGAAGCCAATATCTCTAACCTCATTTCATGAATATTGATTTAAACCTTAGGTTCCAGAGATAGTCCAAACAATTAATCTACTAAATCACTGTTTGAAGAAACTATAAAATCAATATATAATGAAATGTGACCTTGAGTACACCTTTTCAGAGGAACTGGCTACCATAAATCCATCGTCACAGCATCACTTCTTAACTATTTGAGAGTCCAACTTTTCATATGACAGATTCTGAATACTTAAAAATCACATCCTTAAGAAATCAGTACTCTACACTTTGTTTTGTTGTTGTTTTCCCTAAAGAGTTCTTGTTTTCTAAAGCTTATTCTGTGGATTGTGTGGTCTTTCACTCCAAAACAGCGAATAAAATGCATGCTTATCCAAAAGAGTTACAACTTTTCGTTAGCCTCTGTTAGATGAAAGCAATTGTCATGATACTACAGGAAGGTGGAGATTCTGGTATGCTGCCTAAACTTTGTTGGTGATAAGCAACAACCCTTAAAAAGTGCTGTAAGACAGGGCACCCTCTTCTGTGTTGCTCTCAGTTTTAATTTCATTTCCCATGACTTTGCCAAAGTTAAAGGATGTTTGCAAAACACTTTTTACCAGTGTTGTGGTGGGAAGATACATAATGCTGACACAAAATGAAAAATTCAGATATCTGAGTTTCACAGCATTCTTTGTCAGAATGTATACATTTGTACAAGATGTTTATTTCAGAGCTTTTAGAAACGTTGATGACCGCTGCCTGCTACAGAAATTAATGCAGAGAGTATTATCAAAAGCTTTGAGTTTTCTCCATGCCCACTGGATACTTTAAAGGAGAAATGGAAGGAATCCAAAGCGTAACCACGAAGGTTTCTATCTGAAGAGAGTTTGTAGAAGAAAATGGGACATAAAGGAAAAGAGGTTGTTTAAGAGTAACTATGGGTTTTTTTTATTTCTGATGTTCAATACAAACTACTTGGCTATAGCCCAATTATCTTTAAATATTACAGACTCATGGAAACATAAGAGTGGTTTGGGTTGGAAGGGACCATAAAGGCCATCTAGTTCCAACCCCCCTGCCATGGGCAGGGACACCTTCCACTAGACCAGGTTGCTCAAAGCCTCATCCAGCCTGGCCTTGAACACTTCCAGGGATGGGGCATCCACAGCTTCTCTGGGCAACCTGTTCCAGTGCCTCACCACCCTCTGGACCAGACCCACTATAACAGGTTAGGATTCTGTAGGTATTTTTACTTCATGGGTCTCCCTTAGTTTTACACATACTTGTAATGATAAATAATGGCAATAACAGCTCTCCTCAATGTTTGCTGTCCTTGAGTCCCCCAGAGTGAACATTGTCTAGGAGTACAGCCTACTTGGTGTTGGGGGACAAAGAGGAGTCATCAAGGAAGAATGACATGAATGTCATTGCACTGGTTGTATTAAGTCATTGGATTCTTTGAGGTCATCACTGGCATACTCGGAATTTCAAAGCAAAGTAACCAAACTACTAAAGCAGATAAATGTGCTGAGCCTTTCTTGGTGAAATTACAAAGGGCAGTAGAGGTTTCCTGAGGAATTCTTGTTGTTGTTGTTAACTGGAAAACAGGTTTTGTTATTATCCTGTATGTGGACAATATATTACTGTCACCTGAAATGGAAAAGGTAATTTTTCCCCAAACCCTTTCTGTTCCATGCTCAGAAGTTCCTGTTACAGTACTCTTTCAGGGATGATTGAATTGGAAGATCTACCGTTGATACAGATTTTTGTGATCTCCTGTTGATTCAGATTTTTGTATCCATTTTACAGAACAAGAGCAGTAATTTTAATGGCACAGTAATTTATGCAGAAGTTGCTAGTTTCCTAGAAAAATCACTTTAATCTGACTTAATTGAACACTAAACCTTTTCTCTTCCGTAGCACTACAAAATCCTAACATAAAAGAACCTTTTTCTCCAAAAATAAGACGTAACTTCGGATTTCTCCTTGTGTTTTACAAAGCTGAGTAACTTGTGGTCTTTATTCCTGCGGCCTCTAAAATTGTGAAAAGAATTAAGGAAAGATGTAGGCTGTAGAGTAAGTTTTTTGCTGATAACAAAAGCATACTTCGAAATTGAGGAATTAAGCTTTACATAAAAATACCTCACCGATCATGGTAAATATTTTGTCTTGTTATTAATGTTCTGCTATCAGATAATATTGTAAATGCATTTTTGATGGTTTCAGCACATATTGCAGGGATCACAGCTTCTATTTACTACTCTTTTTCATGGTAATGTCTCTGTATTATTTATGTCAACTGGCAGTAGCAGGGTTGGATAGATTATAATGATGCTAAGGTTTATATGTGATGATTTGTAGTTCTTATGCGAAACTTGCTCTCTGCTAATGGAATAACTGCTGTGGTCTCTGTCCTATGGGAACTGCTGGATGGAGAGTTTCCCACTGAAGTTAGTGGAGCCTCATTCTGGTGACAAAATCTGCCCTAATGGTTCTTGTAACTGTATTTGTACCTATATAGATATACTACGTGTACACGTAGACAGTAGTGTTGTGTAATGGATGCAATTCTTTTTGTTGTCCTTTATGACCAGTACTGCTTATCCATTCCCTTTTCCTCCTCCTGCCCTTCATTTTACTGACCACCAAGTCATTTATGCCACAGCAGTACCAGGATGCTGCAATATCTCTTTGTGGTTAAAAACTGATGCTGAAACCCTAGTTATCTGCAGGTCAGGAAAATACACTGTACAAAATTATTAACCAAACACATTGCTGTTTACCTCTCTAATTTTGCAATGGGAATGCTTATGACTCAG
The DNA here is from genome assembly GCF_000690775.1 of Eurypyga helias. Classification (NCBI taxonomy): domain Eukaryota; kingdom Metazoa; phylum Chordata; class Aves; order Eurypygiformes; family Eurypygidae; genus Eurypyga; species Eurypyga helias. The sequence goes on from NW_010266385.1 coordinate 11,009, forward strand.
CTTCTTTACTGTCAATTTTGGAAAATTAAAGTGATTGTTTACTGAAGCTTCTTTTTTTCCTGCATAGCTAGTTGGTAAAAATAGCAATTATATGGTGTATTTATCCTTTATTTTAGTATCAAAGATGCAGGCTCTGGGACAGATTGCACGAAGAGCACATCAATGCAGGACGAACAGTTCAGGTAAGGATATTAAAATGACTGTGATATTAATGGAATTAAACTGCATACATAGTACTGGTTATCTCAGGGATGGATCTTCACAGTGACAGATGGATTTGATAAGTACATGGATGGTATTGCTTTATCTCATTCAATAGGTAGAGATTTCCTAGTTGTGTCCTGTGAAACAAATACAGCCAGAACAATGTCAAGTTTCTTGAAAAAACAGAAGTTTGGATACTCTGGTCTTTTGCAAACAGTCTTCTTACATTACTACATTAGAAGACAGGAATTGCAGTAAGGGATAATTTAATGTTAATTTTAAAGCATGGTTTCAGCCTGAACACAGAACATCTGGAATACTGCTTCGGTGTGCAGATCTCATTAGATGCGTAATATCATCAAAGGAGGAAATACCAGACGCATTTGTCAGCATGGCATCATCAGTGACTTCATGCATAGTCACCCATAACTCAGCACATGGGTATTCTCCCATCCGTATCTACAAAAATGCATGTCTTGATGAAAACGCTGCAAAAGGTAATGCCAAACATCAGCCTTCACACTGCTAAACACCGCGCAGCCGGAGAGGATCAATACAGAAAAACTGAAAGACCAGCTCTGCACTGCAAAGTTTGCTGGCACAGATACAGCAGCTAGTGGTTATAACATACTGTACTGGAAAAATTTGGGGGACTGTCGTATCTTTGCCAGCAGGAGAGGCACCTTGGGTTGTTTTGTAGGTGTTGTTCAGAGGAGGGACGTGACTTCGTTACTAGAACAAACTTCTTGTGACCTCCGGTGCATCTGGACAAGCAGGCTTTGCCAGCAGGCGTAGCACAGTCCTAAACCACGGTATTTTATAATTCTAATACTGTAAATTCCCTTGTTTGTTTCAGTGCCTTACTGACTCCTGTGCAAATCAGACCAAACTAAAAATGAAAAAAACCCAAAATCCTCAGAAGAACCTAATCCTGATTGAACAACAGTGTTAGACAGTAGGCAGAGCTGGAGTTACCTAGCTTTTTTTGAGGAATGGATGGTGTTAATGAGCTTTTTTAGTGCAGATTCTAAGAAGTTGTATGAGACATCCACTTGATTTTTCTGTTGTTTGGAGGTTTTAATGTTTATTTTGATACTTCACAAAGCATTTTTGAATTTTGCATATAAAGTAAGTTTATTAGGAATATCAAAGGAGTCTTCCAAATGTGGAAATCCTTTTAAAACAGTGGCATTCTACCAGGTGGGGTGTAGTAAGCGTGTGTTTGCTTATGTCTGTGCTCTGATCTGTTCTCAGTTCTGAGGGGAGGAAAGGCTTCTCTTGGAACTTCTTATTATCAGTAGCATTTGTTTAGCAAGACAAAAAATATCAATAATTAGAGAAAAAGTAATCATGTTGAATATTTTTAAATACAGAAGTGCTTTAGTAATAAAACCTTGTATTTGTCCCTTGAAACATATTTGTCTTGAACCTAAGGCCTGCCATTTTCACTTTCAGCCAAAATAATTCTTCTTATATTTTATTTACTACTTACTGCTTTTAGATGTGGTTGCAAGTTATGCATTAAAGTGGTTTCCATTCTGATAGCCAGAGAGCAGAGTTAGGGTCCCTGCAAGAAGAGTAGACTAGCTCTTTGTTTTAATTAAATAGTTAGGAGTTTGAAGTACTTGAGAATAAATTATATGACATGTAGAATGTGTTTGCTGTAAGCTGTTTAAATGTTTACCAAAGGACTTGCGATCTGTTTGTTTGTGAAGAAATCAGATTAATTATTGTGATACCAAATGTTCTCTGCAGCACACACTTTGCTCTCAGAATTAGATGTTGTAAAAATACATTAGGAATCCCTAAGTCAATATTGACCCAAGGCATCCGCCACAGGTTTTACACAAATATATGCACAGCCACTCTACATTTAATCCATGTGCACATAATTAGCCATTTTTCTGAATTCTCAGTTTACCCAGAATAATTACTTCTGTTGTACTTTTGATGATGGTCAAAATTATAATAGAAGTATAGATGAGCATAAACGTATACCTCTTCTTTCTGGTGACTGGATGCCACATTAAAAACTGCCAAAAAGGGGAAGTGAAGAAACCAAGGAAAATTTTTTATAGGGCATGATGATACCCTTTCAAAAATCCTGAGAAAATAGCTCTTGCATACTGTGTATTAGTTTTCACGAATGTGCTCTTGTGGATTTTCATTTTTGGGGATGGTCTGTGGGCTGCTTAAAATGTTAAGGCCTGAATAAATATGCAGTTTTTCTAGGCTTGGCTCCATGTATGCTGACTATACCATATAATTAGTTAATTATTGCAAGATTTAAGTTAATGAGATGGCAGTATTTTGTTGTAACAGCTAAGGACTGTTTTGATCATATTCATAGTGAGGGGTAGTAGAATGCTGCAGTCACTAGAGAGGATATAAGGCATTGAACAAAAAAAAAAAGGAAGAATAACTCTTGATGAATGATCTGGCTTCAGTCTATATTCAGCCTGCAAAAGGAGACTCTGTTCTGCAGAAAATACCTACACAGATGTAATTTCTCCACTGTCTTGCTTTAATGTGGAAAGCTACTCGAAAAATGTAAATTTATTTTTTGTTCCTTTTTTACTTTCATGATTTCCATTTCACCTGAAAACGGTTTACAAGTAAAAGATGGTTTTCAGTCAGTTCTCTTCTGAGTATCTTTCTGGAATACTAGGCAGTATACTGGGAGAGCATGAGCAGCAGGGCGGGTGAGAGGTCTTTATTTCTGCAGGAGGTTGTTCATGGTACCAGTGCAGGGCTGTGTAGCATCTGCTCACTGTTGTAGCCTGTGGTCATCTGTAGGGTAAATATATCCTTAAACTCAGATTTTCTTTGACCTGTGCCAAGAAATATGTCACGTATCTCCTTTATTACATTACTTTGAACAAAGTCCAGAGGAGCTAAGTGAAGGCAAGATTACATTTTCTTAGCTAAGCTACTGCAATACTTTCTTAAAAATCGTATTTATGTCTGAGAGGGTTTAAGGTGGTGGGAGGCGCTATTTACTTCTTAATTTAAAACAGTAACATGTGGAAGGGAGGGAGAATTGGCAGTGTTTAACGCATGGAAGACAGGGGATGAAGAGAAAAAGGGGCTGATTAGTTGGACATGAAAGAACCTGTGTCATCCATGTGCTATTGCAGCGGAAGGGAGGGAGAATTGGCAGTTTAACGCACGGAAGACAGGAGATGAAGAGAAAAACGGGCTGATTAGTTGGACATGAAAGATCCTGTGTCATCCATGTGCTATTGCAGCATAAAGAGTCTGAAGTGTAGGCTATATTGGAAAATGTATATGACATTGCAGTTAAAGATACATCCAGGAAGAAAAAGAGAATGATGGTGGCAGAGACTGAGTGTAATCACAGATTCAGAATCTTTAGGTTGGAAAAGATCTTAAAGATCATCAGGTCCAACTGTTAACCCAGCACTGCCCAGTCCACCACTAAACCATGTCCCTGAGCACCACATCCATATGTCTCTTAAATAGCGCCAGGGATGGTCGCTCAACCACTTCCCAGGGCAGCCTGTTCCAGTGCCTGACCACCCCGTCAGTGAAGAAATGCTTCCTAATATCCAATCTAAACCTCCCCTGATGCCACTTGAGGCCACTTCCTCTCATTCTATCACTTGTCACTTGGGAGAAGAGACCGACACCCACCTGGCTACAACCTCCTTTCAGGCAGTTGTAGAGAGAGATAAGGTCTCCCCTGAGCCTCCTCTTCTCCAGGCTGAACACCCCCAGTTCCCTCAGCTGCTCCTCACAGGACTTGTGCTCCAGACCCTTCCCCAGCTCTGTTGCCCTTCTCTGGACATGCTGCAGCACCTCAGTGTCTTTATTGCAGTGTGGCCTCACCAGTGCTGAGTTACAGGAGGATGATCACTGCCCTAGTCCTGCTGGCCACACTGTTCCTGATGCAGGCCAGGCACGATAACGGCGTGACCACCATGGTTCAGTTAACTGGTAGCGTTAGGAGCAGCGTGGGCTAGTGGAGAATGGTGTGAGTGCTGGAGTTTGAGGGCTCTGGGAACATCACCCTTGCCAAGGATGCCTGGCTGAACTGGGTACTTACACTGTGATTTTTGGGTAGCTGTTGCTGGGGGCCTTAGGTAGAACTTCAGATATCTCCAAATCACAGGTTCCATGGAAATAATTCTACCGCTCAAGTCACTGCTGCCTTTTCAAGGGTTTTGGTCAAGGGTTTTGAGATCATCAGCCCTTTGACATTTGTACAAGGTGGAGCCATGCGGGCCTGGTGTTTATCCTGGTGCCCGGGGACCTCATGTTGGGCCAAGCACCGAAGCTCTGTGTTACGCTCTTTGTTACCGTCTCTTCTTTTCCTTGTGGTGTTACGTGTCCTTCGTCAACAGAGTGCTGCGGCAGCGTAGCCCAAGCTCTCTGCCATGGCATGGTAGCGCGGGTGGCTGCGTGCGTTTGCCTGCTGTTGAACAGGAATTCCATTATTTCCTACAAGAGGCGTGTTGCTGGTACAACACTGGTGGTTCCCGAGTTACAGTTTTGAGTGCGAGGAGATGATGATATTTTAAGGCAGCCTACAGTAAGGCCATGGAAACACAGACCCTGTTTTGAATCAGGTTTGAAAATTCAGCAGTCACTATAAGTAAAGAAAAATTACTGCTCTGAAAAACAAATACTGTAAACAAAAGAAAAAAATAATTTCTACTCTTTTGTATAAATAAGGTTTATTTGTTAACAACAATTTTCAGATAAAACTCCCTGAGGGAGTCTGTCACTTTTCTCACATGACCAAGTCATCCACAGAGGAACTCCTGTTCATAAACCACTTAGGAGGAGCAGAATATGGGAAGATACTTTGTGTTTTTAAAGGTAATTCTGAAAACTGAATACTTATAATAATTCCTTCTCTTACTTAGAACTGTGTGCTGAGTAGTAAGGTAAGCTTAATGGGGAGATGCATGCAGTCATTTTCAGCAACAGTGTTTTAAAAAAAAGTTTAAATGAAGCTGTCCTTCGGCTCATATGTCTCTTTTTATATCAGAAAACAATGTAAAAATTTGTATTTTTTTTTTAATTGAATGTGTTTGTAAAGATTTTGAAAATAATGGAAAAGCAGTGCAGGTTCATTGTGTATGACTTAGTTTCTTTCAATTTTGGGTGTAGATTTTTTGCAGTACTTGTGAAAACCATGCCACTTCTCATTTATTTGTCTGGGAAAAAAAATCCATTCTATTTATTCCCATAATATAGTGAATCCACCACTGGATGGACAGTGGACACTATAGAAAAATGAGGCTCAGACTTTGTGTCCCTACCTCTGTTCTTTGGTTGCCTGATACGGCTCGTGCAGTGTTACTACAATTTGTTGTTGAATTAATTTCCTTCTTCTCTAATTACATTTCTACTGTTTTTTCATACATGTTAAAAAAAATTAATTCTACTAGTGTGTATAAATTAAATAAATTACATCTAATTCCTGCTTTTCCAGGTAAGTAATATTGCTGTTCTAAGACATTACCTGTACCTGGTTTGTATTACTGAAGAAAACCTTTCTTTTTCTAACCCCTCACTGGTGTTAATCAATTTCCTTGTTCTGCTGTGAGAAGAATGTTCAAAACAATTGGTAAATAGTGAAATAAATAATATAATTTATTATATCATCTTATAATGTAGTGCAATGAATGTTATTTTTATTACAGCTTTATTTTTTTTATAATTAGATAAAAACTCTGTCCTAAAACAATGAGTGGTATAATTTAAACTATAAATTTCTTCTTTTCATTTGTAGAAAAAGGAAAGTTGTGTGCATTTTTAGATTTTAAAAGCCTAGGCAAGAAAAAAAGCCCCTATCTTTGCTGTAGATGGAAATTTATCTCACAGGAGATGCCTGCACACAGAGTCTTCTTGCTAGCTGTGAATAGTTTATATCTTCTCAAAAGTCTTATAACTAAAGAAATATTTCTGTACTTCATTATATTTCATATTCCAATCAAACAAATATATTCCTCCTTATTCTGAAAAAAAAGAATATAAATATTGCAGAAAAAAAGTAATCTGTCTCCTTTGCCCCCAAAGTTGTCTTTGCAAAGTAAAAATTAGAGTTTTGGGGTAGCGGGGGGGTTGTGAATGATTGTATCCTGAAGTGCCCTGGTCACCACAGTTGCTCATTATAAAAACCAGAAAATACTGGGAAGGAATCCCTTATTTTACGTGGATATTCTTTTAACTTGTTGCAACCTGTGTAAATGTTTTGGCAAAGGCCTAAATTGATCACAGACACTGAAATAACTTCAGTGATTACACAGTGAATTAATTAGTTCAGTACTTTAATTGAAACCCAGAATGAAGCAAACTGACTTCTTTACTTGGAGAAGTGAATAGAGTATAAACTGACAAGAAGAAGAATCAAAGTGTTGATGGGGATGGCTTCAGAAGTGTTTCTCCCTTGTTTTGTGGCTGGCTGGTACTGCAGGTAAATTAGTTTACCAGAGAACAGTGTCTCCGTCAGCTACAGGACTGTCAGCCCACCTGGGAGGCGTGGGAGGTGGGTGATGTACTCGGAGGGGATCCTCTCTGGGTTGAGCTTCTTTAAGTGGGCACAAGTCCCTTCCCTGCAGGGCGCTGTGTTTTTATGGGGTTGCCCTCCTGCAGGAGCAGTACCAAAGGACCAGGGAGTAGCCCTGGGTCACAAAATGACAGAGTCTGGGAGAGCCAGGATGCGTTCAAAGGAAGGATTCATTCCGTCGTCGTCGGAACGGGCTTTTATAGCAGTTGGGAGCATCTTTGACAGGCGAACCAGCTGCTGTCAGACAGTGTAGTCTGGAAACAAAACGGGGTGTAGCGGAGAGCTGACCTGGAACATGGGAATTGCTTAAAAGCTGACTTCCGAGGGTGGGGTTTTTTTTGGTCATAGTTTATTAAAACATAGAAACGGCACATTTTACGGTTATTTAAAGACAGTCAAGATGACAGTTGCTTCCCAAACACAGAAGGGGTCTGGTGCTCTGATGCAGCAAGCTACAAAATAACTCTTAAAACTGTTACAGCAACTGCGAGCCAATATGAGAGAGATGGAGAAGCTCTGCCTGCGAGTCCGACAGCAAGACATCCCAGTTCTGCAGAGAATGATAAATCCAGTTAAAGAGGAAGCTTCATTTGCCATAAAAGACTTCCTGCAGCTCCATTCTGAATCTGCTGAAGAACTTAAAAAGCAACTCGGCGGACAGGAGGATGCCTCTTTAACCAGATCCGCAACTGTAGGAGGAGGTAGTAGAATTTCATTTCTGTATCTCTGGTATCTATACTGCTGTATCCATTCCACATTTTCTGACCGGCATAACGAGTAAATGACATTTCAGTGGAAGAATAATAGTTAATCAGGAAGTAGATTTTCTTTCCATTTTCTCATGACCCATGACTGAGTTTTGGTAAGTGGAGAATGCTCTAATTAAAGTATCTTAAGAAATGACATAGTTGTGGCCTTCCATGAAAAAGATCCTGTAGCCTTGGATCTTGAAATAGAACATTATTCCTATGAAGAACATTTACATTCATGTTTCACAGTAGCTTGACTTCTTTCCTCCAGCCCTGAAAATCACTTGATTGTGTGTGTGTAATCATATGGGCTGTTTTCATTGAATTGGTGCTTGCAACATCAAGAAGAAAACCATTTCTATTTGACAGATATTATAATATATCACTGCTGAAATACCTGGAAAAGAGGAGCAAGTCTCAGTATAAAGGAGAGCATCTGTTCCTGTAGCATTTTATCTCGGTAACTGACAAGAAAGCAGAAAACAGTATAAATCCATTTAAATAAGAGATTTCAAAAACACACTATAGCATGCTGCAAGTCAGACATGTTTGCTGGTTTTCCCTTATCTCCCTCCGAAATGGCTTTCATGACTTGTTCTACCATTCTGTCTTTGGGAAAAGCCCTTATGATGCCCTGGTACCGGCTAATGTTTTCTGCTCGTGATCTGTGGGAAAGTTGGTTACATCAGGATTAAATCCTTCCACATAATAGTAATTAGTTTGATTGCTGCAGTGGCAGTATTGTTTAAAATGGTGTGGGAATTTCATGTGTCTAAAACTGAGAGAGTATTCTCAGTTGATGGCACTGTAGAAGAACCTGCCACCAAATGCGATTTCAGGACCCTTCTTGTTGCTATGTATTGAGAACTACAAGGGCTCTTCCAAGTGTGGTTAACAAGCTGGTGAGTCTAATGGTCCAACAGGGAGAAAAGTAGATTTGGAAGACTGGAGTTGCTTTTGAGAGTGTCATGAGCAGTCGTACCAGAAAACCTTATGAATGTCAAGATATATCAAATACAGAACCATAGAACAGTTCGGGTTGGAAGGGACCTTAAAGACCATCCAGTTCCAACCCCCCTGCCATGGGCAGGGACACCTTCCACTAGACCAGGTTGCTCAAAGCCTCATCCAGCCTGGTCCTGAACACTTCCAGGGATGGGGCATCCACAGCTTCTCTGGGCAACCTGTTACGGTGCTTCACCGCCCTCATTGTAAAAGATTCCTATCTTCTTACCATGCCACTAACTGAATCTCTTCCCTTGCAGTCCTCTGGGACCCCCTGTCTCAAGTTCTCAGAAAGGTGCTTGAACTTTCAGAGGTGGTTTCTTAAATGTTCAAGAGTGAATTTCATCAAACCCTCAGGTCTGGAATAGATCTAGCTCATCCAAACATGTTTAACCTGTTCTCTTTCTGCTTCAGCCTATCTTCTTTTTCTCTTTCTTGTTTAAACTAATTGCATCAAATACCTGATTACAGCCACCCGTTTGTACAAAGGGCTGAATCTTTCTTGGACTTGCCTGGTATTTTCTCTTTTTACCTGGCAGTGCACTTACACTTCCTTTGTCTTTCTCTAAATTGAAAAGCGTTCATAAAAACTTGTTTGGGACCATTCATGCCCCATGGTAGTTGCAATTTATTTTTGTGTCCTAGTCTTTATAATAGTAACTTTCTGTACTTACATTGTTCCTTGTACTCAACTGCATGTCAAATTCTTGATATCCAGGGCATTAAAGTGGTCTTGCTGAATCCGTAAACATTTCCTCTGCCTCAGGACAATTTGCTGTCACCTTCAGTGTCTGCCAGCTTTTCTGCAGTCCTTTATCCTTTAGGAACGCCATCGCTGCAGTAGTTTCTATTAACCAGTTTCCCAAATGTGTCAGTATCTCTTCTGGGGGGGAGCTCCCTGTCTTTAGTCTTCTACTCTGAGTCTTAGAATAGTGAACTCTCGTCTTCAGTGATGCCCTTCAGCCATAGTAGCCACTACTTTCAGGCTCTTGGTGAGCTCTTCTCCGTTACGCTCAGAATTAAATGTGAAATCTCTCTTCTTCTGGTAACTCTCTGCTGTTGTCCTCAATACATTCTGGTCTTTCGTTGGAGAGGCCTTGTCTTGGCTGATTGCTTTTCCAACAGTTACACAGGTGTTAGACGGGAACTGGAGTTTTACTTTCAAAGAACAGAACTGCTTTTTTTCATCTGAAACACCTTTAAAGTGTGGAGGACGTTGAGTGTAACAGCACTTCAGAAGGGCAAGCAATTGATCAGAAAGATTGGGATGAGAAGAACAGAAAAATATTACTGGAATGACGCGGTCCTGCAAGTCTGCTGAAGAACGCAGGCAGTGATTCACCCCCTTGCAGGGAAACATACAGGCAGGCAGGCAACTAAATACAATTAAACAGGATTTCCCCCCCCCTCCCCAGGTTTGCCTGACATTGAAAGCAGCTCGGTTGAATTGTTAACACAGAGGCAATGTATCAGCCTCTTCTTTTGTGCCTGCAGCCCTGAAAGCAAACCTTGGCTGCTGATCTTAATCAAAGGAGCTTCAGTATGCCCGTTCTTTGTAGTGAACGTGTGGCTTCCCCTCTGGTAGGGAAGGAAGGAGTTTACAGATTCCAATCGCCCATTTAGAAAGCACAGTCAGGGAAATGATGTGGGCCCTTCCCCCCTTCGCCAGCCTTGGCTCGGGTCCAATAGAAATGGAATTTAATTGCATTTTGAACAAATATTAACAGAAGGTGAGACTCCGCTCTTAAAACTGCGGAGATCTTTTAACCAACATATTGAATCTTCCGGCGCGTTAGATTTTTATCTTGCACGTAATGAGGTGTGAAGCTGCTCTGTGAAGGCTGCAGAGGTGTTTTGTGTGACTGCATTTCTGTGGAGAGGCTGGAAGTGATCCCGTGGAGCCACTTCCATTCTCCCTTGTATTAAAATTGGTTAGACTTGATAAAACATGAACTACTGAATATAAATTTCTTACTTGTACTTTCAGCCCAAATGTGACTTTACCTTCTCTTACCTGTCTTATTCTTCACTTTTTTGGAAGTGAGCAAAGAATTTTCTTGAGGATTTTGTCCCCACTGACTGTTATTTATTAGAAAATGAAGATAGCATAAGCCCACTTATAATTTTAAATTCTCTTGAATGCGTGTCTTGCAAAACTTCAGTGTCATTCTTGTATGTTGAAGAATGTGCTTTTCTACAGGAGGTCATCATAGATTTTTAAGGACAGAATGGAATAAGGAACATAATTTGTGAGGAGGCAATTTCGCTTAGTGAGCTGTGTTTTTGCTTCTGCATTACAAATGTTTTAATTCATCCAACTGAGCATGCATGTGGCTGATTAGGGAAGAGTATGCTTTTCTAAGCAGAAGAAACTTGATTTTGAAGACTGTGAATGATTGAAATGGAATAAAATACTCAAACCCAGTGTTAAACATCGGAATACGTAGCAGAATTGGTTTATCAGGAAAAAAACACATTTGGATATATGATTAATGATATTGAAAAGGGAAAAGGAATATTTCAGAACTGAGTATATAACATTAATTAATCTGATGTTATGGACTGAAAATACGTTCTGGAAGAACAGGTGATGATTGTGGAAGGTGAAGTGCCTTCCACGTCTGCATTATTAAAGGAAAAGGGATAGAAATAATTAGAAAGAAGCCCAAGCCCAAAATAAACCCCCAAATCGCTTACTCCACCATTGCTACTCCACTACCCTGTGTGCTTAGTAATTACAGCCGAGTATCGGCTTCACTGATGTTAGACTTCTGCTGATCCGAGAGCAGGAGGATTAGGTCCTTAATGTAGTTTGAGATAGTGGAATAAAAATGTTGAGAAATGGACAAATGTTATGAAAATGTAACACGTTTATTTTATCTCAAATGAATTCCGTGAGTAAGCATGCACTGCCTTTGTATTGAAAATGGTTATTTTTGTTTTCTGTTGTTGGTGTCTGTAGCAGTAACAGTTACATAACACCATTGCAGTACTGGGGTACCTTCATCACTTCCAAAGAAATCTTAACGCGGTATTTACACTCTAATGTTATCAGACACACAAAACCAGTCTTCCCCCTCTCCAGCTTTCTCTTGATACTGCCTTCCCGAGGCAGGAAACACCAGTGTCCAAAAAAACGACTGAAGTTGTCTAAACTAGCACGATCTTTGCACAGGGTTTACGTGCATGCGTTCTCCAGTCTGCCCTCCGCACTGTCAAGCTTTTCCTTAATCCTTGCTATGACAAGCCAGACTTGTTTGTTGCTATTCTTTATTAGCACATAATTACTTGTCCATAATTAGGCACACTTCCACTACATCTGAGTGGCTCAGGTCTGGGCCCTAACTGGAGGAAGTATGTGTGTCCATTAAATCTGCTCTCCCTGTGCCACCTAGCTGTCTCTCGTTCCCCCTTTTCCCACCGTACTTTGTCCTAATGCCTTCTGCGTTCCATCCAGGGGATTTAGAAAGGAAGATACTCCGGAATATCTCCTTCACTCCTTCCCGGGGCTGCAAATGTTTGCCATCCTCCCAAAAGTACTGTTACCCAGGTGGATCCAGCACTAAATGCTGGGCAGCATGCTACTTGGTTTTCACTGCTTTCACTTGGAAAGCTTTTTCCTCCCGTTTCTTTCAGTCCCAAATGGATGAGCGGGAAAATCAAAGCGGGAGCATAATAATCAATCATAAAATGAGTAACTGTTCGGTTTGGGAAGCGCAGTGGTTTTGTGTGTGGTAGAATCATAGGATAGTTTGGGTTGGAAGGGATCTTAAAGGCCATCTAGTTCCAGCCCCCCTGCCATGGCGGGGTTGTACGTAAATGAAAAGTCTGTGTCCCAAGTTCAGTTGTCTTAGCTCTGTCTAACTCCTAAATTACAACATTACGAACTGCCCTTGAATGCAGGAGTATAGTTTCATAGCGTTCTCAGGGCTGACTGCGAAAGGGCGCTGGCAGCAATTAATCCGTGTCTTTGGCAATAACTTCCTTATAAGAAAGTGTCTAGTGCTGCAAGTAAGACTTCTCCCTGTGTGACCATTTTCGGGCCTGTTGCTCGGCCTGAGTTAGGTTAAGTGTCAGTTTACCGAGGAGAAACACTGAGAAGCTCTGCACGTCACCTGCATTCTGATCTAGTGCATCTGTTTGTAAACGCCATGTTTCCCATTCAGAAACCTTACGTAACACGGAAGTGAGGGACGGCTCCCAAAGCTTAATCCAGATTTGCTCCCGCCTTCCTGAAATACCTCAGCAAGAAAACGCGGCTGAGTCCTGGGAAAGCTTAGAAGAGGTATGTTGAAACTCCCGTACTGCCACGTCGGCCCTCTTGGGTTTAGTAACTATTAGAGAGTAACATTTGGGTTTTTTATTTGTAGGATTTGATTCAGCTGAGCCAGTTGGTGACTGATTTTTCTCTGTTAGTCAGCGTAAGTATTAATTCTGCGTTCTGTCCTAGACGGAGTACTGTACAAAGAGGGTGAGTGGGTAACTCCTAGTTGGGGGGAAAAAAAAGACGAGCAGTACTAGTGCCCACAATCTGAACCCGGGCCGAGCTAGCATCCCTTGATCAAAGTGGCAGAGTAGCAGGACAACATTAACTGAACTTGTTTGGTCCAATATTCAGGACTACAAAATCCTAGTCACTCTTAGGGACTCGAGGGAAATGCCAGTAGAGGCCGAGCGCTTTGGCCACAGTCAGCTGAGATGCCTGCGTGGAGGTGCCGTCTGCTGCCCGGGACCTGTGCTAAACACACCCATGGTTTCGAAGCCCGTACGTTAAGGTCATAGGTGATGCGTGTAATGTTTACATCAACCTGTCTAGCAGTGAGGTGAAAGGTTTTCTTTCAGTTTTCAAGTGCCAACAGAGGAGGAACGTTCAAAAACGTTTGTTTAACCACTCAGCTGCCCCGTCTTAACAGCTCTTCCTTCCAAGTATCTTTGTGGCTCTCCTGTTGGTTCAGGCTCCGTCAAAGTAATGTGGTGGCGAGGAGTGGTCCCCTGTTTCAGCACGAGTGCTGGAAATTGCCTCTAAGTTCTTGTCACCAGAGCAGCTACTGATGTTCCAGCCTGTGCCCTTGCCCACACGTTGAGCCTCAGCAGAAGCTCTGCTACAGTGTTGGCCGCAGGCTTCTACCCAGGTCCCATTCGTTGTTACAATTCCTAATGGTGCCCACGGCCTTCGCTGCGCAGGGTGTGTCTTCTCAGACACTTTTTCTCGCTTAATCAGGACACTAGAAAAATCTCCAGTTTCCCTCACCTTTAGCACGCCCCTTCTCTGCTCTCACAAACTGCCAAAGGGTTGCGTGTCATAAACGGCCAAGCTCCCTTCCCAGCGGTTAGTTTTCCCTCAGCCGCAGGGAATTTAAACCCACAGTTCTCATCTCCTAGGAGGGTTCTTTCATCTCCCTGCCGTTGGGTTAGCTGAGATAGAGAAAATAGCTGTAACCCTTTGTGCTGAATGCATGCTGCTTCACGTGTACAAAACCCCCCCCGAGATTCCTTAGGCTGGAGAGGGACTGCAATGATTTTTATTCAGTAGCCCAAATGTTAGCAGTTTCGGCTCAAAAGGGGAGTTCCCGTTCCCAGGACTTGCTGGATTTTACACATAACCATCATGAGATACAACAGGGAGTATCTGAGTGTGTGGAGTGGATCGTAGGTGAAGATACCAGAGCTGGTGGGTGCAACAGTTTCTGAATTAGAAAGAGGAAGGAAGTTCAGAATACCTTTTATTCGAAGCCGAACATTAGCCACCTCATTATTTTGTGACATAAAACAGCCTGGGTACTGCTGAGATTAAAAGTAAGAGCAAACAAACCCACAAACCCCTTTATCTTCTGCTGCAGCGGTTCTCTGAGAGAGGCTGCAGGGGAATCTGACTGCGTTCGGAGAAAGGATGGAAGAGTTTTGTGAAATCACGCAGTGGAATATGGAGCGACAGCAAGTACATTTTCAGTACTGTCACTGTTTGTAAGGTTAAGGTAGCGGTTCCTAACGCCATAATTAAACACATTGTTAGATTTCTCGGTGCACCTTTCTGTGTTGGGAGCTGGTCCTGACCTTAGAAAAGCTCTGTAGAGAGTATTTTTTTTTTTTTTTGAATGCGAAACTCGGCAGGAAACAAAAAGGCAAGCTGGGATTATTTTTTCCCTTTGGAATGCCAGTTCATCTATTCAGAGTGAAGGTTTAGGAACTACACGTTTTGGGCCATTTTCTTGAACGGCCGCGCCGCGCTGTCTGAAGCCCACACCGTATTATGGCTCAACCCTGAAGATTTTGTTGAAGTTGAGTTTGTAGCTTCAGCACGGTTGATCAGATGCCATTAATGAACCACCATTAAGGCTGCAGGGCTGCGGTGTGTAGCAGATGAAAGCGGCTGCGGGGCCCTGATTACAGGCATTAAAATGGTGTGTATTGGCTCACTGCTGCTTCCCAGCAGGCTACCTCACTCATAATTCCTTTGCATCTAGTCTCAGCAGGAGAAGATTGACAGGATTGAAGACCATGTCAACAGTGCTGCTGCGAATGTTGAAGAGGGAACCAAAAACTTGGGGAAGGTAGGGATCTGCTCCCGCTGGTGAATCAATGGTGCTCTGCCTCCCGGCAATCCTCTGTATTAACCCAATTGATCTGCCGTCTTTAATGCTGAGGGAGCCAGCAATTAAGGAAATAAGGAAGAAATGACCCACAGGTAGCAGGGAGAAAAAAAAATCAATCTCTCTTGTAATTTTCTACGGCATCCAGTCTACTTGGAAATACAGGTTGGGGTTTGTTTATTTGCCTTTTTAATGCTGTTCTGATGCCACGTTGGTTTTACCTGTGCAGACGAGAGCATTCACCAACCGGCTCCAGAGAATACGTGTAAAACGGGGGGTCGACGATAACTTGCAGCTTCAACCCCGTTCCGTGTAGAGGTCAGCGGTAGTCGCTAATAAGCCACAAACCTGGCTTCAGGCACGTTACCGGAACGTCTGAGCCTTTCCTCAGGTTCTCCTTGGATTTAACAGTGGAGAGGAGGCCGTAGATAACCTACCTACCCCAGCCCCCTCGGACGCGGAAGGACAGGAGATCATCTTATTTCAAAATACTAACTTGTAAAGTTTGTTAACCGCTGAGCGTTCGCTCCACTGCCAAGAGCAAGGAGGGGAGAAGGCGCGTCGCCGCAGGCAGGTGTCCTAACGCCTTCTTTGTTTTCCTTTTTCTCTCCCTTTACAGGCTGCAAAGTACAAGCTGGCAGCTCTGCCCGTGGCAGGTGCCGTCATTGGTGGAGTGGTGGGGGGTCCCATCGGCCTCCTTGCAGGCTTCAAAGTGGCAGGAATTGCAGCTGCACTTGGTGGTGGGATTTTGGGTTTCACAGGTGGAAAATTGATACAAAGAAGGAAACAAAAAATGATTGACCGTGTGTTGTCCGGCCCTCCAGAGCTTTCATGCCAAAGTGCCAAAAAATCCAGCTGAAGTAGAGATTCCTTTTGACGAGGAACAACGGTGCAGTAGCCATGCCAGTGACGGATTGGCAGCCCTGTGCTTCAAATACAAGGCTGAGGGGTGTGAACTTTTGACAACAGCGCTCTTGCTCGGGAGGGCTGAAACGGTAATGTCGGAATTCCTCTTTTCAGACAGGGTAGGTGACATCCATCCGCTGAAAGCTATACGGGTAACTTACCAAACTCCTAGGGGAGCTCTATGCGCAGCTGTCGTGGTGGGTGACGGGTGCTTCATGCCAGATTTGCACCAAGGGTCTTGCAGACAAGAGAGAGAGAGGTGTTTGGAAAACCCGAGAGCTTTCCCATGAACGCCATCCAGAAGCTGGAGCTTTGATTCTACGGCTCCAAAGAAAAGGAAATAAACTCCCTCTGTCTTTCATGGTCACCTTTAAATTTACTTTTGTTTACCTGGATTCCGAAACACCCCCAGGGCCTGACCGACTGCACCCGTTCAGTAATGCACAGGGAAGCGTTAGTTGCCATAGGAAAAAGGTAAAATGTTGTCCAAGGTGGGAAAAAAAACCCACTGTGTACCTCCCACCTCTGCCTCCGTCAGCCAAACCAGATCAGCATCATAACCAGCTTTTCTCCCTTTTCGTGTACTTTTTTTAACCTGTAAACCCCTCATCCTGGTCAAAGCGTCGTTAACAATCAACCGAACAGCCTAAGCGGCGACCCTGCAGGACTGCTGCTGGAGAACAGGAACTGTCCATGGCTGGTACCTCCTGGGCTTGTCCCGGGAATGCCCTGCAGGACTCAGTGACAAGCCTCGGCTTACTTCAGCGGCGCTTACTGCTGGACGTTGCCCCGGCTTCTCGTCTCCCGTCGTGGCCGGCAGCGCTCGGGTGGGAGAGCTGCGGGGCTTCCCTGGCAGGCGGTGCTGCGGCAGGCCCTCTCTCTCAGTAGGCTTCATCGGCCCTCAGGGGTGGCGTCGGGCACCAGCTCGGAGGACGGCGACGCGGCGGGGCCCTTCACGTGGCGCCACCGTCAGCCGACGCCCCCAGATGACGGGACGCTCGTGAGAACATTGACCCCGATACTGTTTGTAGGGGGTCAGCTGTGCCCCTCCTGCACGCTCCACAGTTCTGAAGCTTCCACTTCCGCCTTTTCAAGATTTTTGGGACATGCTGTGGAGCCCGTACGGGGCGAGATGCCACTAGCACTTTCCCTAGCTTTCCGAGCGGATGCCCGTTACTCTTGCCATCCCTGTTTTGCTGCTTACGAAGCCTTTCGCTTCCGAACTTCCACTGTTAAATATGGGAGTGTTAACGTGTTTTTATTCCCACACAACCTACAGTTCAGCACACGGTCCTACCTCCATCCTTCCGGGACAGTTCCCCCACTATTGCTGCTACTCTCTGGGGGAACCGAAACTGAGGTTGGGAAACTGGTTTTTAAAGTTTTTAAATTGTTCAGTTCATCCGGAGTCTCTGCTTGAGCCCAGATTTAGGAGGCGAGCGCTGAAGCCAGTGGTGGATAAGGCTCCCTAGCAGGGGGCGCTGCCTAAGGAAGTGTGCTCGAGGAAGAGCTCCCGTTTATTAACCAGTACTTTGATATCACGGCTGGCAATCGCTGTGTGCTCACGGCAGATCACAGGTTTTTGTGCCTAGGGACGCTCTAAGCAACCGTTAGTTACAGCAGTTAGTTACAGCACATGTACCTCTTTCGGAACAGTTCATAGAATCACAGAATGGTTTGGGTTGGAAGGGACCTTAAAGATCATCTAGTTCCAACCCCCCTGCCATGGGCAGGGACGCCTTCCACTAGACCAGGTTGCTCAAAGCCTCATCCAGCCTGGCCTTGAACACTTCCAGGGATGGAGCATCCACAGCTTCTCTGGGCAACCTGTTCCAGTGCTTCATCATCCTCTCTGTGAAGAACAACTTCCTGATATCCAGTCTAAACCTTACTATCTTTAAAAGGTGACTGAAACCATCAGTCAGAGCACTCTCTATTTTAAGCCGGTCGGGGCTCAGGGAAGCAACATGTGCAAGAGCAGTTTTCACAGGTAACTGCAGACACTGACAGAGCTGCACGTGTTAAAGCCACAGTGCCTACCCCCGTAACATCAGCTGGAGTGGGAAATGCAACCCAGGTAATCCAGCTCACTCGCTCCCGGCAGGCAAAAAGCGCTTTTCTTTCAGTGCCTCTGCTTTGGACGTAAACACATTCACTGAGCTCGTAACAACCTCACACTAAGGCTGCTCCTTCCCTTGAGAGGCGGTTCCTGTGGTTAAAGGAGGAAACCAAGAAAAGTGCGTTCCTAACGAGGAACCATGGTTGACTTTGGTACGATTTCAGAAAGCTGTGTCTGTCGGCTTCGAGACCCCGTGTGTTGTAAGTGACAGCCGCCATGTCAAGAGACAGGGCGGGCTCCACCACCCTCCTCCTCCCAAAGCTGGACTAACGCCAGGACAATCTGAATTCCCAGAGCTGAAATCCCACCGCAGCGTACGCAGATTCGGCTCGGGACGCGCTCCCTTGATGAAGCGTCTGGCACAGAACCTTTCCTTCCTCCTCCTGTCTTTAAGGAAGCAGTTTCAACACCACGTGCCCCCACACTAGACTGTCACGTGAGCGATGATTTTTTTTGGTTTTAAAGGAGAGGTGGGTTATTTACAGCTGTGAAGAACCAGGGGCGTCTGAGTAACCAAGCCAGCGCTGAAACTGCCAGGCACGTTAGTCAGGGGAACTGTAAGATTCGTGTTAATTCTTTCAGACCAAATAAAAGTTTCTGCCTCTGAGGCGGGCAGCATTTGTGGAGAACGTTGGCTTTTAATTTCCTTTCCGCATCTAAAAGACGAACCCCTCACAAAACGTATGTTATTAAAATTGGTGCGTTACTAAGATTTAAGAACCCCAAACGGGGTTACCGAACACGCGCTTCAGCCACCGACGCGTTTACGCGCTGACTGAAGTTGTAACACCGGTTCCCAACACGCTGCATGCACCCAGTAACACGTACCCGCACGCTAGCTCGGGAACAGACTCCCTAAGTTCAATTCCCAGTTCAGAATGGCTTTGTTCCCTACGGAGGGAACACTAATACTGTTTGACAGCTTCCCGCGAAAGCCTCGGGAAACGCCAAAGGAAGTGGTTAGCCGAACGGTTCAAACCACTGAAGTCGACCATGAGAACGGAGGGGCTCGGTGGGAAGCGCAACTCATGGCTTGCCCCACCCTTGCTCGCTGCAGGCAACTTCTATTCCGTCAGGTACCTCCCAAGTTCAGGTGACGCTCGGCATCTCGTCAGGCACACCTAGACTTCAGCTGTTCAGCCTCCATGGAATCTGGAGTGCGTAATGGTCGTTAAGACCATCGCATCCAATCATCTGCCTAGCACAGAGATCCCAAAGCTCTGGGAACAAGTCCTTACTCGGAAAAGCAAACTTGGGTGAAGGACTGGCAGAGGGATGGCATCTCTTTCGCTAGCTGAAAGCACCAGCCATGCACTGCTGGGTGTGTGACGAGGCAGCATCTCTCTCCAGAAAAGAGTTTAGACCTCCTCCACCGCAAAGCATTTGTAAGTCAGAATCCCAAGGAAAAACAGGCACCTCGTACGACGAGCATCTGTGGGCACCGTGCAGGCATTGACTAAAATTTCAGGTGCCCGAACAACCCCACAGGTTCTGCAGCACCGCCTGCAGAGAACACGTGACAACCTGGAAATCATTCCCTGCTCACATCACTTTGGATTCCAACTGGAAGGTGGATCCACCCCACTGCCAAAAATGCTTGATTTGGCTTGAGATGGAGCACGGGAGAAGACCTGCCTTTGGAGCACCCGGTGTGCGCTCCAGCACACAGGTTCACAAAACCTTGGAATACTCTTCCCTGCATCTGGTGGTGGCTGGTACTAGGAACTCTTTCCTCAGGCAGCCCCTGGAAAGCTGACATGCCCGGTGCTGCAGGGGCTCGATGGAGCAGCTTTTGCTGCTGAGCTGCGAATCCTGAGCTCTGAACTGCGGAAGTTGGGGCACTCCCTGAAGGAAACGTGAACCCACCTACCCACAGAACAGGCTTCAACAACCCTGGGGGCACAAGTCACAGAGGTAGGTTCTTTGTAGCAAGTGCCCCGTACAAATCCAATACTAACTCGTCTCCAGCAACACACCCCAAACAAGCAGGTATTTTTCCATTTTACAGTTTCTGTACATTCATCTCACCAAGGAGCCTGGCGATTTGTTGAGAAAAGTCTGCATTCTGGTACTCTGCACAACAGAAAAGACCACAAGGAGAGTAGGAAGGTCTTTTGCAGAGCAGGATTGAAAGAATATGCAATAAATAAGGCACGAGCCAGGCAGAAAGAGGAAGAGAAACCCCACAGGGGCTGTTCAGAAAGTAGAGGTCCGCCAGGAAGGCAGGGAGCCAGAGGGGGAAAAACCCCAAACTAAACCAAAACTGAGCGTTACACATGCTTACGGAGATTAATTTAAGACTGACAAAACTAAAACAGCCGTCCTCCCCATGTCTTCTCCTACGCTGGAGGGTTTCCAGCTTTCACCACCTCTTAACACAACTGTTTGATACAACAATCTCCATCCCAGGAAATGGGAGCGGGTCAACACAGCCCTCTCAGTCAAAGTACAGCCGTTCGTACCGCAGCTTTTCCTTTCCTCGCTTGGTATTTTAATAGTCCCAATTCTTTAATCACTTAGACATTTACACCCAGTAAAGCACCACACGAGATTCTGTAAAACTTTAATTTATTCCCCTCCCAAGTATCCAGAATAGAAGACCCTCTTGAGTTGGAGAAAAACGTGACAAAGAAGTGGATTACCAGGATAGCTGTTCACATGAAGGAGAAAAAGCACATACTACCAAGGTTACACAGAAAACAACCCAAAAGTCCTATTTAATGGGATAGTGCAAGTTAACAGCATGTCTCTGGCAAGGATACCTTCATCTGGATTATAAAAGTTTTACAGAACAGAGTTAGATCAAGAGTCTGGATGGGTCTCTGCTATTTTACTGTAGCATTAGGAGCGTACTGTTGGAGAGATGCTGTACACAGCGACCCACCAAACAGGTGTATTTACAAGCCTGGGGAGAAAAAAATTATTTTCTCAGTTTATTCAAAATAAAAATACACATAGAATTATGAAAATATAGGTTTACTATTTCCACCACACAGAAGTCAAGGCTGCTGTCTGAAAGGCTTGCAAGATTATTTCAAGTTTTTATAGTTCATCTTTTTCCCTCAACAAGGTGTACCTATGTTCACTGGGTGCCAGCTTCTGGAATGAGCTCTCTGGTGGGCTGCTCGCTAAGTCCTGAATGGGCTGAAAAGCAGAACAAAAGGTAAAATTGCTCGTTAGACTCGTTTTACTAATCACCTCCATTAAGTGAGCTTCTGACATTCGTTATGGGATCGCAGACAAGTCCTGCCTTCTCACAAATTGAGGGGTGTTTACATGTGTTAATTAAGCACCATCAGTTAAGGACATTCCTCAAGGTCACGGCCACCACGCTCGGTTTTCACACAAACGGCTTACAGGTGTGTCACACGTGCCCCACTGCAGATTCCTCTGAGCCTACCCGCCGCTCACCTTGAGGGTGTTCTGGTTTGGGTGTTGGTTTTTGAGAGACACCGGGACAAAAGTGACACCACTGCCAAACTGTTTTAGAATTCACTTTTCTTACGGAAACTGGAAAAAAAAGAAACCCCTAAACCACCAAACCCATGCAGTGCAGGGGGCAGCCATGAGCGGAGACAGCCGCCTCAGGTTGAGGTAAGGCCAGCGTTTCCCTCGCCCCTGCGTATGCATCTCCCCTGAGATGGCGGGATGGCATACGGAGATGGGGAAGTAACCATCCCAGGTTTTGTGTGCGTGTTTCAATGCAGAATGGAGACGGGAGGCAACCAGCCTCTGCCCAGACAGGCGGCAGGATCCGCGCACGCGGCGGGCTTCCTCCCTCCCCGCCAAGCCTCCTCCAGACTGCAGCTGCCTTAGAGCGTCTCTTCCCCGCACACACCCCTCCAGCTCTGAGCTGATGGACTGCCTGCCCTTAGCCTCAGCCTCCATCCAGCCCTATTTCTGCATCTCCTCCTGTTGGGATGGATCCTGGCTGCTCAACCAATTCCTGAGAAACACAGGGTGTTACCCGTTGGATGAATTACTTCTGAGACAATCCAGCCCTGGTGTTTCCACGGCCAGTCATGACAACAGCCAAAAGCAG
The DNA here is from genome assembly GCF_000690775.1 of Eurypyga helias. NCBI lineage: Eukaryota > Metazoa > Chordata > Aves > Eurypygiformes > Eurypygidae > Eurypyga > Eurypyga helias. The sequence goes on from NW_010266385.1 coordinate 33,162, forward strand.
TCATGCTCTGGGCCCAAGGCAAGCCCTCCAGGGCTTTCATAGAATCACAGGATGGTTTGGGTTGGAAGGGACCTTAAAGCCCATCTAGTTCCAACCCCCCTGCCATGGGCAGGGACACCTTCCACTAGACCAGGTTGCTCAGAGCCACATCCAGCCTGGCCTTGAACACTTCCAGGGCTGGGGCATCCACAGCTTCTCTGGGCAACCTGTTCCAGTGCCTCACCACCCTCTCTGGGAAGAATTTCTTCCTGATATCTAATCTAAACCTCCCCACTTTCAATTTAAACCCGTTACCCCTTGTCCTGTCACTACAGGCCCTTGTAAAAAGTCCCCCCCAGCTTCCTTGTAGCCCCTTCAGGTACTGGAAGGGGCTGTAAGGTCTCCCTGGAGCCTTCTCTTCTCCAGGCTGAACAAGCCCAGCTCTCTCAGCCTGTCCCCATAGCAGAGGTGCTCCAGCCCTCTGAGCATCCTCATGGCCTCCTCTGGACTCACTCCAACAGTGGCTCGCATCTTTTAACCTGGAGCAGGGCATCAGGAGGCTGCGCTCACGTGGCTGAGTGCACGGCCACCCATACCGCATCCCACAGATGACCAGGAAGATGAGCCTGCAGCCATAAATCGTTTCTGTCCCTCACACGTGGGTTCTGGGACACAACGCCATCGGGTCTCATCTGGGATGAAGCCGGCCCTTTGAGCCCTAGACAATGCAACGTAGAAGTTAAGTGTTTAAATCAGTTATTTCTTCAGAGAGAGCCTGAGGTAATGAGGTAGTTCCCTGGGAGGCTGCTGCCTTGGCACTTCTCAGCAGGACCCAGGCCTATGAGCTCAGTGGTGTATCAAGAAGACACAAGGCTGCTCAAGACAAAGATGACTGGGCTGAGCAGAGGGAAGCTGGGCTGGTAACCTCCATTCTTTTCTGCCTCTTGGATTAAACTAAACACTGAGGTGCTCCTGAGTTTTGTCTGGAGAAATTTTCTCTGTCTAGTAGTTGCGTTCCTGAAGGGATCCTGGGAGTGACTCCCAGGCATGTAACAGAGCCTGCCAACCTCTGAGCAGGACAGCAACGGATTCAAACGCAGCCTGTGACTGCTATTAATGCTGCTTGTTAACTGCATTAATAAAAGTAACAAGCCCCGTTACCACTTCTCAGTCTTTTGTTGATGCTCTGACCATCTGCCTTCTGCCTGGACTGGGGACTACGAGCAAATACGTAAAACGCTGCTGTTAGAGGCGCCTTTGCATAGCGCCTCGTGTGGGAAACGACGCACCTACAGCGTATCGTCCCGTTTTGCGCTGAAATCACATGAGAATATAAGAGCAACAGTCACTGGCCCAAGTTCTTCTGCTTCCGTGGAGAAAAAGACACACTCTTACACTATTCCCTTCTCGAAGGCAAGCAGGTACCATGCTTCCCCCTAATGCTCTCCCTGCCTTTACCCAAGGGAAGGGAAAGGAAGAGCCAAGCAGAAGCAGCCACACTCTGCTCCCGTAACCAGATTTCTCCTTCTGGAGGCTGAGGTTAGAAGTACGCACGTGCTGGAAGCACAGCTCTGACAGGGAGGTAGAAAAGGTCGTTGGGACACGGCCAAGTTACGTGCATCTGCTGTAACCTTACCTGACCAGGTGCTACGTCAGTTGGATCAGGGCCATGATGAAACTCTCTATGCAGTTTTCCAGAATGCAGGTCTAGTACAAATTGCTTCAGTTTACCTGGAACTCTGGAACAAATCCAAGAGAAACACCCACGTGCTTATTACAAGTGAAGTCCAAACAGGGAAGATTTAAAATGCGCTGTTTATAGAGTAGCCAATTTCTGTTTATCGGGCACACTGTGTCCACTTTTAGGTGATTAATAGAGGCCAGGAAGCCAAACGGTTTGTCAAGGTATCCTACCAGCTTCTTTTTCTTTCTGCTGCCTCTCGAGAACACAGCAAGTATTTCATCTTTTCAATAGCTCCCGCCGAGCCCTGCTAGCCGATAATTTCATTGGGTACTCCCTTCAGCTCCCCACTAACCGTAATGTAAGAGGGAACAGCAGGCTCCAAATGCACAGTTTACAGATACAAATGACAGTTGGGTAGCGGTATCGACAAAGCATCGCTGAAAGGCTCTCGAGCGCCTCAGCAACCGCACGCACGCTCCGGAGAAGCGCTGAGAGGGTACCAGCATAAATCTGATCTGCGACCATCTACTGTCACCCACAGCAAACGTGCTAAACTACAGCATCCCATCTCGTTTGGGAAACGCCAAATAGGCTAAAAAGCTTAAAATGAAGAGTTGGTCTAACAGGTATCACAGAGGAAATAAACTGTACCGCGAGCACTGTGTGTGCAAGCAAAAGGCGACGTATGAATGGAGACAGGTTTTGTAGGGAGTCTTTCATCACACCAATTACTGCATTTCGGGAAGAGGGGCAAAGCGTGGCCAGGCAGGCCATCCGCAGTATTTCCCATTATCAGAAAGCTGTGGATAAAACACACCGTAATGTAGAGTCAGAAGGTATCACTACTCCGTGTTAGAGTGGTACTTGGAGGGGTGTCTTCACTTCCCAGCTAAGATCAGGAATTAGTACGGATGGAGAGAAGGGGGTTCCTTCCAGCCAGGTTGCAGGGACAGCAGAATCAGTGCTCTCTGCTCTGCCCTTGGGCTCCTGCCCTGTTCTAGGCCAGGCATACTGCTGGAGACATTCCCCTCCAACTCCTCACGCAGCCACGGCATTTGTGCTTACAGCTGCTTGTAGCTCAGCCAGTTCCTGCTGGAAGTGTGGTGTGTGGAATAGTGTGTGGAAGGCTGGTGTGTGGAATGCTCCTTGCTATCGTTTCCGATCTGGAACAGCAGGATGAATGGGGTCAGGTGGCCAAAGTATGAGGACAAAATTTTGGATGGTGGCCTGGTTTGCCTACGAAGTGGCTATTGTCCAAAAAGATGACTCCCTAGAGAGGAGATCTGTCAGTGGGCCAGTTCTGAAAGTACCATAACCGAGCCCTGTTGGTCAGTGGCAGCGCTGGGATTACAAGAGGCAACTTGTAAGAGAGCCCAGAAAACGCACTGAAGTGGAAGAAATCCTTGCAGGTAGATGAAAGTCTCAGAATTGTTTTATCTATTACTAAAAGAAACCCAAACCCAACAACAAACGAAACCAAAACCAAAATCCAAACCACACACACACACAGAGGAGTATCACCCCAGGGGCTCCAAACTCTCCTTGTTTCCAAACTCTGTGTTAGGTATCTCTTAAGTATCAGCTCAATTTCCTAGAGTAAGGTTGAATAATTATTTATCATTAAGCAACTGTCTACAATCCCGACATCTCTCTCCTCTTCATCTGTATGTAACAGCTGGTTTACAAACAAACAAGTAGCTTTTATTATTCTCACAGTGTTTCACAGAACAAGCAAGAAACAACACGAAAGTCTAAACTACACATCTCTCTTCCCCCGTAAAGGATATTAATTTGTTTTAGGGCTGTTTCAAAAGTGACAAAAAAAGATGCCTTCAAAATGCAAATATTTTTTAAAGCACTGGCATGTGCAGTGAACGTGATCTTCTAAAGAAACAGGAACACAAGGAGAAAAATGGTCACTAGCAGAGTTTCCACGCACACAGCTTTAGATACTCAAAAAGCATTATTTGAGATATGTCGGAGACTACATTTTAAGAAGCAGCCTGTGGAGAATTATAGGGAGAAGCTAGGTCTGAACCCTCCTTCCAAACGTCAACATTTCAGGTGGAAAAAAATGCCTGCTGGAATGGCAGAATTAGACATGGGGTTACATTCACATGCCACGTCTGAGGTCTGAATCCCTGGCTTTGACAAAAAAACCCGAAATACCCTGAATTTTTAAAAAGTACGAATGGGCGAAAATTCAAGCCTCAAAGCGCAGGCACCACAGCAGGGCTTTTGCGAGCAGCGTCTGCGCGGGGGCCCCCCTCCAGACGGGAAGTGGAGTTAAGGCCCAGCCCGGGGACAGAACGCCTGTCCCGTGCTGACAGGCCCTGAAGGGAACGGGCGCATCACCAACCCCCCGGCGAGCCACGGGAGACGCAACATCTGCTTCCAGGGCAGCGCAACGTAGAGAGGGCTGCGGATGTGAAGCACCCTGATGCTCCTCTCTCCAGAGAACACGCCAGCTACCAAGCCATTTTCCAAGCTGCACGTGGAAAGATCAGAAACCCATGCAACAAGGATTTCTCTGCCAGCTTTCTGGGTGTAGAGTAACGCAGGAAGGCTGGAATTGCACAGCAGGAAAAAAACCAAACCAGGAAGCTGGGAATCCTTACATGGTGCACGTTACAGTAACGACTGCATTAACGCAACACTTAAACACTCCATGTTGTATTTTAAACCTTTTAAAGGTAATTGATCTATCTAGATCACCACGAAGAATACCATGGCAGGCTCCAAGCACCCCACTGTCGTGGAAAACAGCAAGACTGCTGAAGAGCAGCAGCCTCCAAAAACTTTATGCTAGGAGAGAATCTCACGTTAAGTAACGCAATTCCATGTAAACAGTGGCCTCACACCAATTCCTACTGCTTTAAGGATCTGACACATACGTAGACTGCCTGACCCATCCCCAGAATTACCCATCTCCCTATCGCAGCACTCATTAAAATACGAGCACGTGTCTTTCCCTCTGTCCTTCTCAAATCAACAATGCAGAGAGAGAGAAATACTTACGACAAGTCACTGAAGTCTGGGAAGACATACATGTGCCTAAAGCTATCGATGGCAATAACGGGGCAGTCTGCTGGAGTCTTCTGGATGTGGAGGAGTGGGTGCCGGAATTTATCGCAGTCAGCATGGAGGAAGTTTATCGTGCCTTAAAATCATGAGCAGACAAAAATCCACGTTAAGATTTTATTACTGCCTTGAAACCCTGAACACTTCTGTGAGTACTACAAAGGGGAGGATAACAGACACGACATGCAAAACTTGAAAAATAGATTTAAATAACTAACACCACCACAATAACGGATTTTCTGAAAGTATTTTTGGCCACAAAACCTGGAGTTTTGTTCAATGCCCTCTCAAACTGCATGAAGTCCTCTAGACAAGGGGGATTTCTGAAACAGTTACTTACTAATAAACTGTGTATCTATTTTAATCATTCCCAGAGAAGTCAGTCCTCGCTGTCAAACGTACATAAAGCCCTTGGACTCAGGAGCTTTAAGGCTAGGTTTCTGTTTGGCCTTTGCTTCCTCTCTGAGTTTTCCTGAATAAAATTATACCAGTAAACCCAAGAAGCAGTAGGAGTTACTACAAACCTTTTTCACTTATTAACTGTCGTGCAACCTCCTGCTGGAATTTCTCTAAACTCTCCAAGTCATCCTTCATGTGGAAAAGTATGAGAAAAGGAAGGCCTTCTTCTGTCAGTTCCTGCACAGGAGACAAATAACAGATCTCAGTTCTTCCATTTCTTAAGGACATTTAAGTGATTCCAGCAGTCTTCCAATTCAGCGAGATCTCTACTTTGAGAACAGCTGAAAACAGGACTAAAGACGTTAACTGCTGATCCTTCACTTAAGATACCCAAGTGATGCAGTTAATCACGTTTCTTTCCTCTGTTTCACATACATCAGATGAAGGTATTTCATTATCAACATTTTGGGAAGGGACACACTTGCTCAAAAGAAATAGCCCAGTTCTGAGAAAGCACATCTTTGTAGAAACAGCAATAAGGCCTGAACAGCATAGTATTAAAGGCTATGAAAAGCTGAGGGTGTATTCTAGACCCAGTCCTAGCTTGGTTCACGCAATAAGCTGGTGTTTTCTTGGCATAACACAAAGAATGAATATCTTTAAGTCCATACTAAGAAAAAAAAAAAAGGCAACCTGAAGAAACAAGCAAAAATCAGAAGCTCATGACTTTGCTACATCAGTTACAAGCAAGTACTACTCTTGGCAGGAACTGCGTGCTGGTCATCTGTACAACACCCTTCTTAAACTTACAGGCAGGTATATTACTAAAATCGATGAAGAAATGAAACCCTCCGTTGGACAGGCAAGCTTTAGTTCCTCACAGAAATGCGTTCTTGCAGTCTGAGTGCCTTTTAAAGATCTCTCTCTGGGGACAGATAAACGTAGGAACTCCTTGAATAATTTATTCAGGATTTTTCCTTTACTCAAAACCCAAACAAACCCCAAACAACAGGCATTTGCATCCTTCAAAAGTTATTTTTAGACACCTCTGCATGTCAGCTGAACTCACTAGCACCCAACTGAAAACGCAATCATTTCCCATCCAGCAGTTTTGCCCATCTTACATCTGCACAAACTGGGGCACAAGCAAGCGCCGTTATTTCTTGGAGTCTTGCCTGTATCAGAACAAAACGCGTTTTGAGGGAGGTAACGCTCATTCGTTCTGCCAAAAAATAGTTTCTTCAGATATTTTCCATTTGCAGGAAGGGGGAAGAAACGCTTTCCCTGTCAGCAGGCAGCCAGCTACATAGTGCACAAGAAGTAATGGCTGCCATTCTCCCTCCCCCAAGTCTGGCAGGTAAGTCGGAGCTTGTACTTTTAACAGAGAATGCAAAGACCCTCATAACGTCACACTCCTCACAAAACCGCTTCCCAACCCATCCGTAAACCAGCCACTAATCACATTTGCTTATTTTCATTTTTACACATGCAAATTCAGCTAGTTCTCAGCCTCCTCTCCTGGTAGAGGATGGGAAAAAGTGCGTTTCGGATGACTCTGGTTCTGGCTCCACTTCCTCACTGGTTTCAGCCGGTACGTTTCCAGAGGGAGAACTCCCACACTGAGCTTGGTATTCCAACTCCGTGCTCCCCTCTTGCTTACAAGCAGCTAAAAGGACCACCTCAGTTTTGATACCTGAATGGCTAAAACCCTTATATGTGGCAGGTTATATTCACAAGATCGATTCATCTCCGAACAGGTTGTCAGGACAGCTGGCTGGAAAGCCTTGCTGATTTTGGCCCTGACTGGTTTCTGTGAAGTATCACAGAGTCATGGTTTGGGCTGGAAGGGACCTTAAAGACCATCTAGTTCCACCCCCCCTGCCATGGGCAGGGACCCCTTCCACTAGACCAGGTTGCTCAAAGCCTCATCCAGCCTGGCCTTGAACACTTCCAGGGATGGGGCATCCACAGCTTCTCTCGGCAACCTCTTCCAGTGCCTCACCACCCTCTCCGGGAAGAACTTCTTCCTGATGTCCAATCTAAACCTCTCCACTTTCAATTTAAACCCGTTACCCCTTGTCCTGTCACTACAGGCCCTTGTAAAAAGCCCCCCCCAGCTTCCTTGTAGCCCCTTCAGGTACTGGAAGGCTGCAATAAGGTCTCCCCAGAGCCTTCTCTTCTCCAGGCTGAACAAGCCCAACTCTCTCAGCCTGTCCCCATAGCAGAGGTGCTCCAGCCCTCTGAGCATCTTTGTGGCCTCCTCTGGACTCCTTTGTTTGCTCTGCTGTTCTGGCTTTCGGAGCATGTCTTACCAGTCAGGATGTGGCCAGTGGAATAGCTACCTCATTTGCTTTGGGCTGCTCCCTCAAAACCTACTGTTGTCGCTGGCACCGAGAATACCAAAAGATGTTTTCATTAGGTCTGAGCTGTCCACATCACTTCCATATGCCTTTGAGAAACTTTTTACCCTTTCAGAAACCTCACAGTTCAGCCCCATCAGTAGCCCACAGGGTTCACTGTATTCACACAAGATAAAGCAAAACAGACTGTTCACAGGTTAAACAGCCATTTCTTGCGAATGATGTTACTGATCCCAACAACATGTTCTCGTCAAGCACCCGGGCTCTCTCTGGAATGGACAGTCTTCTCAAGCAGAGCACCTTGCTTCAGAGTTCTATTACCATCTGTTGTCTAAAGTCACCACGATGAACTCTGTTCAGACTGGGCACCTGCCTGGCTGGCCTGCCCATGACACCTACGAGGTAACGAAAACCTTACGAAAGAAAACGAGGGAGTAACCTACCAGCAGGTTACAGATGCCAATGTTGATTTCTGAATTGAGTTTAAAGTCTGTGGTAGAATTTTTAATCTTATTTCTACGGTATTCTAGTTCCATAAACACAGCTTAACAGTCACAGAACTCTGTATTTGTAAAGTTCTACAGTATTCTAGTTCCATAAACACATCTTAACAGTCACAGAACTCTGTATTTTTACCCCGTAATGCTGTGCAGTATGCATTCAGAGCCCATTTAAATACTGGGCCATCTCAGCAGGCAGCAGTATCTCAGTTTTGGCATGTTTCAATTTGTTTGGGTACCGGCAGCACTGAATTTTTTTTGAACAAATGCTGCTAGGCAAAATGTCACGCTGGAATATCTTCCTAGGAAAACAGGAGTCGAAGGTTGAGAGCACAACCAGAAAAACTACAACACGATGTGGTACAAGCTGACAGCGATGAACCCTGGCTTCTAAGGCTCAGAGTCTAACTTCAGCATGGGAAAAGGACACTGAAAATCTACCACATGCTTCTAAACATGTTAACACAGCGCATCTTTCACATAACGAGCTGAAAATGAAGAACTGAAATTATGTGGCTGTGTACAAACACCCCTTTGAGATACTACAAACTTGCTCATTTTCTAAAGGTATTTTTTCCCCCCCTCTTGGTTACCGTACAAAAAACCTGTAATACGGAGTTGGAAACAGATCCAAGAGGAGTAAATTACGAAAGAAAACAGAACAGCATTGAAAGAAAATAAGGATAACTAGAGGGGAAAAAAAAACCCCAAACCCAACACCCAAACAAAAAGATGTTTAAAAGTTCTTACAAATTACAGCCAAAATGAAACCGATGGGGAAGAGCATATGAAGCCAAAAAAGATTAAGAAGGTACCACTGCTGAAACACAGACTGACAAAAAAACCCACAACCCCACACATTTCTGATTACAGGTCCCAGAAGACTGCGAGTTCTGTAGATGGTCAGCCACCGTTTAATGTGCTTGTTTATTAGAGAATGCTTTGAAAGTGGTTAATACGGTAACATTCCCACTAACTTGAACAGTAAATTTTAAAAGCCAATTATAACTAGAAGATAGTTCACTGTTATTTTCCTCTTTCAAACTGTCACGGGCATGCTGACACAGATATTTTCTGCCCCAGCTAGGAATATTTTTTCAAGGTCATAATAGATATAAAAGGCACTTAAATAGCATTGGTGTCTGGATCTTAAATCAACATTCAGCCATAACATCTGTGTAAAACATATGTACTTACTTCAGAGCCGAATAACACAACCTACCCAAGGTGTTACACACGTACAAACTTAAGACACACACGTGCTCTCACACACGCCCATTCTTGGCATCCAAGTGTCCACACTCTGCAAATCACCAGGCCCTCTTATGGGATCTGTGTGCATGACTGGAACCTCTGATGTTGGTAGCGTACCAGACAAGCCTGCCTCCAGCCGAGTTCCAGTCTAACCAGAAAGCTCCAAAATAATAAGATGTTACCCGACCACGGTTTTCTGACAAGAACAAAGCATGCTGGAAGTTCTCTGGCATGGATCAGAGACCTTGAAAGAGACATTCTAGTTTTGAGAAAGCAAGCCCGAAAGTACAACAGTAGACAAAATCCTTACCTCCCCGTTTTCAAATGTAATTTCTCGAACGAGTGGTACACATTTATCTTGTGTCCATGCATAAATCAAATCAAAATTGGTTAGTGAGCCTAAATACACCATATCGGGAGCGTTTTCCTGTTGAAAAGAAAAACATACTAGTTGAGAAACAGTAAAAGTGACATTGCTACCTGCAAAGAAGATTGCCTACCCACAATATCCACATAAATACTGAAAGCCAATCCGATAGCTACAAAGACTGGTGGAAAAAATAACCTCCTAACGTCCTACAGGACTTGAAACTGGTATTTTACATTTGCTTTGCCGAGGAGAGACGAATAAACAACAGTTTCTCCTTTATGTGCTAGTAGATTTAATTCAGAATTCAGTGCTGCCCTCTTAGTGTAATTCCCATTTTGGTTAACGTGAAGCGAAGCATGACTTCGCAAGCTGCGGCTGCGATTAAGCGCACCTTAATTCAGGAGCGACGGATGAATTGGGTAACCTAATAAATCCTGGTGTTGCAGGAAAAGGTTTGAAACTGCCTCCCTCCTCAGGTCTTTTTTGTTTAATTTATTTCTCTTTTGTAAGAAACTCTCTTCATACATTAAAATAGGAGAAAGGAGCAGATTTTTCAGATGTTAATTATGTTTCTAAAACAAGGATGTCTTGCAGATTTTCTTCTGCACTGTATTTTTCCTCAAGTAAAACTATTTATGGGAGTTTGTTAACATACAGTTAATTTTACTAATTCTTAATTTTTTTTTTTTTTAAATGAAGAGAAAAGCTCTTAGTCCCTGTGGGCCAAGACCCGCAGGACAGGCAAGCGACTATCAGAGAAATACTCCGCGATTGTCACTTGCTTTGGACCAGCCTGACGTGCACCAGCTGTTGGAACTCCACAGGTTGTTAAGACTTCTCCAGAACACAACGTATCTGTACATACGATGAGCTGGAAAACAAAATCCCCATTTCTGGACACTTGACAGTTCAAATGACAGGTTTAGGGTTTGTGCACTTAACTGGCAACGAATGAGACAGATCATTTTCACCAACTCGGAATCACTAACTCCTATAACCCTACTCCTCACACTGTTTAGTGGCGACATAAGGGTTCGAGAAGCAGCAACATGCTGAATGATGCGCATACAGCCTCCACTCACAGATACCGACCGTAAGCAGAATAAAATGCGTAGTTACACTTACCCCTGGTGGCTTGTAGATTACATTGTCTCCGCTAAATCTCTCTGCTTTTGAAATAGCCCTACAACAAACCAACCAGTAAGCATGTCTTGGTACAGACAAATAGAATAACTGAGATACCAAAAAAAAAAACCCCAAACCATATTTTAAATTTGCTACCCTTTCTTTACTTCTTACTTTTCCTTCAAAATTTGGGAATTAATATCTTCGGTCTTTACAGAAAACTGTGAAGTGACTCCACAGAAACTTGGCCTGGCTAGGCAAGAGGGCATTAAGGGAGTCAGCAAGGTGTATCCCTAAGATGAGGAGTGTGGACTAAAGGCATCCACGTGATGAATGCCAGTACAATTTTGCGGAAGAGACCATCAGAGAAAACTGTTAATGGACACAATCATCCTAATAAAACCAAAACATAATTCTTAAAGAAGGAAAGGAGAGAAAGGTGGATTCTCGTGTGCACTTACTCTTCCCGCTCCGCTGTTTACATTAGAAATGTCCATCTCATCAACCCTGATAAAGAAGGGCTGCGAGGTGCGCTGCCGGCACAGGCAAGGAGAACACGGACAGCAAACAAGCCCACACTCTCCATTTTACCCTCGGGACAGATCTAGAGAGCACAAGACAACAGCATGCGGCTTCTGACCACCGATGATATGGCAAGCATGCGCCTGGAGAACACGTGCACGTCCCCCTTGGTATCCAGCTCAGTATGTCACTTAGCAAGTTCCTACCCTGCCTTTGGAGTATCTTGTGGTTCCTTAATCCCAGTCACAAGAGAGAACACCCAGCAAGTTGCTAGCTTGTACCCTCAAAGTTATCATCTCTTATTCAAACACTAGGGGACAGCTATGCATCCACCACAGCAGACAGCAAAAAAATAAGGACAGAAAGCTCACGACAAAAATAAACCCTTTCACCATCTTCAGACTTCGAGAAAGGCCTCCCTCTCCCTTCCTCTCTCCCGTGCCCTTGCTGTTCCGACGCAACTCTTGCTGCCAAGACAGAACTGACTGGCTGCATGTGCCACAGAAGGGTGAAACGAAGAGCCTATTTCTTTTAGCACAGCCTCTGGGAAACATGAGCTAAGTGTTCCAGCTTCTCCAACTGCACTGAACCCAGAGGAGATAGGGTAAGGATGGATGAAGAACGATGACGACATGTAAGAGGGAGAGGGAAAAAAGGCAACTAAAGATACCGCAATTTATTTCGCTGCAACATGAGGTAAAACTTCCAAGGGCCCGAACCATTTAGGGAGCCAAGAGGAAAAACAAACAAAAAGGACATGAGCTTGACTCAAAGTACCTACATTTTACTCATTTCATTTGATCTCTGGCTTATCACCGACAAAAGACACCAGTCGAGGTGTGTCACACCCACCGGCATTGGCACCGCTATGGACACGTGTGTATTTCAAAACGCACATCTGTGTTCCTGACATGACGACTGCTCCCATCACGTGAAATGGGGCTTCCTCGTAACCATCATCACTGAGGTAAACTCCGCGCGTCCACAGCGATCCTTCACCGAGTAAGAAGAATCACAGAATGGTTTGGG
>NW_010266386.1:0-13426 GCF_000690775.1 Eurypyga helias
GTTTTGCTTCTCAGGTGTTCTTCATTGAATCTGTCTGCAATGATCACACTGTAGTTGCCACCAATGTTATGGTAAGTGTGGAAATGCCTTGCTTCTGTTTTCCCTCATGGGAGGATTTCCCACCTGTGTTCAGCTGGTTTCTTATCAGAATATCTTGACAGAGTTGGTTGAGGATTAGGAGGTTTTTATCTCTTTATGATGCTTTTGTCCAGGGATGAGAAAAGAACTGTTATCTCCCAGGGCCACCTGGAATTGATGAAAACAAAAGTTGTTGTAGTCTTTCTCTAGTTCCCATCCATGCTCTCTGCATTTCTGTTGTTCTATAGCTTGATATCAAGGAGAGAAATGTATGCAACATGCTTTGGTGACCCTCTCAAGCCCCAATTCTTGGAAGTGATGGGTGTGTTCAGGGGCTTAAATCCCATCAGAGAGCAGTTAGACTCAACTTCAGCCATATGCAGCTTTCCAAAATCTATTGGTGTCTGCGTTGAGAAGAATCTTGGAGGTGTCTTGGCTGGGACAGCAGCATAAAGCATTGCTTCCCAGCCCCTTTGGGAGCTGCTGGATTTTTGTTTTCCCAGCAGCAGAAAAGCTCCTTTGCCAGTTAGGCTTGGGTAGGGCAGGTAGATGTCAATTGGTCTACCTAGGCATAATTAACTTGAATGAAAGTGTCCTTCCCTGCACCAGGCTGTGCTCCAGCCTTATCTCCAGTTGTACACCTGAGCCTTGCAAACCATTTTATGGTGTCTGGGAATGTGTTGCAGGATACCCAAAGTGTGTGAGAAGGGGTTTATTCTGCCCCTGGAATGTAGTCCACAAAGGGTTCTGGGATGGGACCTAGAGCATGACTTTTGCTCCTGCTGGGATCTATGTCCCATGGCCAGTGATCAGCTTTCTGGGAGGTTGCACACAGCCTTCTCCATGATGCTAATAAAATGCTCAGTTTCCTCTGTTTTTTCACCCTTTTTTCTTGCAACATCCTGAAGCTGGAGTTTTTTGAGGATTTAATCCCTTTCTTTGGAAACTAACACTTGACGGGGGAGAGAATAAGCTACTAGCTGAGCGAAGGTTTTTGGCAACACCCTGAAGCTGGAGTTTTTTGAGGATTTAATCCCTTTCTTTGGAAACTAACACTTGACGGGGGAGAGAATAAGCTACTAGCTGAGCGAAGGTTTTTGCTCCATGGGGCATAGCAGATGAATGGTGTTCTTAATGATTAATCCCTTTCTTTGGAAACTAACACTTGACAGAGAGAATGGGCTACTAGCTGAGCGAAGGTTTTTGCTCCATGGGGCATAGCAGATGAATGGTGTTCTTAATGATGGGATCAGTGCAGAAAATCAGCTGTGGGCCTGGGGCACTGCCACACGTGGCTTGATTCTGTTATTCAGGATTGCTTGTGAAGTTACCAATGTGTAACACTTACTCGAACAATAATCTTAAGGAAAAAGAGCTTGTTAGAGTAGTTCAGCCAGAACTTAGTCCATGAGAGTTCTAGATATTCACACTGAACATTTCTAGCATCTTTCAGCCCAGTAGCTTGTGGCAAATAATGCACAGAATGGGATTGAATGTTGCCATCCTGCCAACTCAAGATGCTGGACAGCCAGGTTGACTCTTACTCCTGGAGCTTTATTGACTCAAAAGGCCTGGGATAAGCATCTTCTCTAAGCACATGCATTTTGCATTCTCAGCTTGAGTTGCTTAAACCTGGTGCTTTTATTTAACAATAAGAAAGCTCAGTTTTGTCACTGTGAGTGGTGAGGTGCTACCCCAGCTCTTGGGAGAATGGAAGTGGGCTGACATGCATCTATACCAGTCATGCCATGGTTTATACCAGATTTTCTCACCTTGTGCTCAGCTTTGGGTCTCATTGGCTTCTTTTATGTCCAATGATAAGTGATGACTACAAAGTGGCTCAGCTGATAGATGGATCTTGGCAGGACTTTGAAATGTGAGATGAGTGTGGTCTGGCTTGGAAAGCTTCCTAACCTCTCGTTGCGGTGGGCTTTGTCTCCTGCAGGAAGTAAAATTGTCCAGCCCTGATTACCGGGACCGTAATTCGACTGATGCCATGGAGGACTTCATGAAGAGGATCAATTGTTACCAAGCCAGCTACCAGCCACTTGACCCTAATGACTATGACCAGTAAGAAACTTCTTGATTTCTGAACTGGCTTGAATGCCTTTCCTCTCCCAGGGGAGGAGCAACGAAGTATGGAGCTGTATTTTACTTAGTATTCAAATATAGAACTGTGCTAGAATAATGTATGGTCAAGCCTTCCTGTGAATTTGGGCTTCTTTCTTGAAAATGCTAGTTTTGCCCAGCCCTGTGCCAGGGAGCCAGACACTGAAACCTTCCTAGGTTCCTATGGACTTGGATACGCTGATTTTGCAGGTCTAAATACAAAGACTTTGGAAAAGCAGTTTGGTTTTGAGTGTTTCTGAGGTGTTTTTGTCAGTTAAAGGAAGGGACTGCTTAAACAGGTTCAAACCACAGGGTTGAGTAAGCCCTGTGGTTTCCACCTAGCTGTGTGCCCTGGGAAGACCTTTGCTGTCCTGCATGACCATGCAGGCACCTCCCCACCTTTCCACTGCTCACAAGTAAGTCTGTGTGCCCTATGTTGATTATCCTGATCCTGAGCCCTGTCCTGGGGAGGAACGTGCTTCCTGCTAGTCCTGTTTAATCCCCTTTACTGCTGCAAGGAGGAATGGTGATTACACTGGTGTTACTTAGCTCTCCGTGAATCGCTGTTACCCGTTGGCTTCCTGTTGAAAGTAGCCTGCAGGAAATCCTTTTAACTGGGTGATTATGTTGACGGAGATACCTCATAAGGCTGTTCTGCAAGGAAGGTGTTTCTTTCTGCTTTCTTCACTGACCACTCTCATCCTTGCTGTGCTTTCCCTAGGGAGCTTTCTCTCATCAAAGTCATTGATGTTGGTCGGCAGTTCCTGGTCAACAGGGTTCAGGATCACATCCAGAGCAGGATCGTTTACTACCTGATGAACATCCACGTCCAGCCCCGCACCATTTATCTCTGTCGGCACGGCGAAAGCGAGTTCAACCTCAAGGGGAAGATTGGAGGTGACTCAGGCCTCTCCAACAGGGGCAAGAAGGTAGGGAGAAGGGAATATTCCCCTATGGCTTCTAGGAGTGATTTGGCTGTAGTAGATGCCATGCATTGGGCTAAGTGTATATTTGATGGCAGCTGGGTTCTCAGTGCATCCGTCTATTGGGCTGGTTAAATTTGGGTTAAGCACAGCTTCAAAACAAGACTTTACAGCCATCAGTGTGCATGTAGGCTTGTATGTAGTTAGGGTTAACAGAGACTGGGCTTCAGAATTCCCTAGGAGAGAAGGTTATGAGTATCTTCATGGAGATGGTTCAGACCTTGCACAGGAAGGGCAGGATACAGAAAGCCTGCTGCCACCCTTCAGTAGAGATAGCCAACTCTGAGGGTGCTTTCAGGTTGCTCACTACTTGATTCTTCAAAGACTTGGTCAAACATGCTGCTCCAGGTTAATAGCTGTTTGGGCTTGCTACTATTTTGGAGTCATTTGAGGTGTGATTGTTACCAAGGACTACAGGATATGTCCTGTAGTATGAGTTTAGCTCTATGACAAATAAGCAGAGCTGTGGTAAGGGTGGCCAGGCATCTTCCACAGCACTGTAGCAGAACCCAGGTCGTGGTTCTCTTTCTTGGATGCTGATGTTGTTCCTTGATGGCATTAGGTTGCTGCTTTCTCTCTGTTCTCATACCTCTCATAGCTGTTGGGGATCAATTCATGTGTGGCTGCTCCTCATCTCAGAGCAGAAGGCTAATGCATCTGCCTGTGGAAGGCAAAAGAGGTCCTGGAGAAAGCAGTGTTTACTGGGAAGCAGGGAAGAAGGCCCATTGGGAAGCTGTGAATCAGGAATTAACCTGTGTTGCCTTTCATGTTCCACAGTTTTCACTGGCACTGAGCAAGTTTGTTGAGGAGCAGAACCTGAAGGATCTCAAAGTCTGGACCAGCCAACTGAAGAGGACAATCCAAACGGCAGAAGCTCTCCAGCTGCCCTACGAGCAGTGGAAGGCACTCAACGAGATAGATGCTGTAAGTATCTTCGCAGTAAGAACAGCTAGATCATGCTGGTTGATGCTTGGCAGACAGCGTGATAGCAATGGCCTTTCCACTTTTCCCTAAATCTCGCCTTTTGTGGGGAGATTTTTCTGCAGGAAAGGGTGGTACTTCAGCTGTACTCACAACCTGGCTTCTGATCTTGGCTCTACTTTGTGATGGTGCTTCAAGATGTTGCGTGAGCAGGTTGCTTAGGACTGCTCTGTAGCTGGCTCCAAGGATTTTAGATGACTGCTTTGGAAAAAGTTTTGCCTGTTGGGTGTGCTGATGCTTTTTGACTTGAGTATGTCCAGTAACTCCGTGGATGTCCTGTTCTGGCAGGGTGTGTGTGAAGAAATGACATATGAAGAAATCAGGCAGCAGCATCCAGAAGAATTTGCTTTACGTGATCAGGATAAATATTACTACCGCTATCCTTCTGGGGAGGTAGGTTTGCAAGGAGACCATCAGAGATGTGACATTTATTTTAACGTGGCCTTGTCTTCATGCTCTCTTCTGCACTTGGAGCAGAGGAGCAGCAAGTGCTCCAAGAAATTAGAATCAAATGGGTCAGGGCTCCCATTTACCTTTTGCATTGAGCTCTTGTGAAATTATGGTATGTGAAGATCTCATTAAGAAACATATCACTTCATAACAGCCCCACTGACTTGATGGAAAACTGGTAGGCTGGCATCTTCTCTGAGCAGAAGTAGCTACATTCTAGAGTAGCCTGAAGATGAGACTTGGTTGAACTTGGCCTATTTTCAGCAGTAATTATGTTGGTTTA
The DNA here is from genome assembly GCF_000690775.1 of Eurypyga helias. Classification (NCBI taxonomy): domain Eukaryota; kingdom Metazoa; phylum Chordata; class Aves; order Eurypygiformes; family Eurypygidae; genus Eurypyga; species Eurypyga helias. The sequence continues at coordinate 4,885 of NW_010266386.1, forward strand.
GTTTAGCAAGGACATGAATTCAATAGGTGGACCAAGACAAGGACCATTTTTTCTTGTGAGGTGCTGGTTTTCTTGATTCTATGCCATATCCCCTTTGCCTTCTTCTGTCTCAGTCGTACCAAGATCTGGTGCAGCGCCTAGAGCCCGTCATCATGGAGCTGGAGAGACAAGAGAACGTCCTTGTGATCTGTCACCAGGCTGTCATGCGCTGTCTCCTGGCATACTTCCTAGACAAAAGTGCAGGTGAGCTCTCTGTCCCTGGGAAGGACTGGTCCTACGGGAGGAGGGATGACAGAGCTTGAGGAGATGTGTTCAGGTCCATGCAGGGCCTGGAGCATGCATCTCTTTGGAGTGGGATGGCCTTAGATGTTGATGAAGATGTCTAAGCCTGCTTTTGGAGGGGAGGATGGGATAACCCTTCTGCTTTGCCTTCTCTGCAGATGAAATGCCCTACCTGAAATGTCCCCTTCACACAGTGTTGAAGCTGACCCCGGTGGCCTATGGTAAGTACGGCCTTTCTACTGAACATGCCAAGGGGTTTGCCTTGTACCTTCTCCCAAATCCAGGCTGTCTCTGGGAACAAAGCAGGGGTCTGGGGAGGAGCACTTCATAGCATCCCATGCCTGTTAGGTTTGCTGATGGCCTCTCTATCTCCTTGTGCTCCCTTCTGCAGGCTGCCGGGTGGAGTCCATCTCATTGAATATCGAAGCCATCAACACCCACAGGGAACGGCCAGAGGTGAGTGTTCTTTTCCTCAGAGCCATCCCTTGGTGTCCCCCTTCTTTCCCTTATGGTCAGTTGGCAGTGAGGATGCCCGGGTTGGGCATGGGGAGATTGCTCAACTAGATGCTTGCAGTGCTGCTGGAGGATCGGAGCATCAGATGGGTTCTTGCTCTGCAAAGACATGACCACTTGAGGGTTTTCTGAGGGAAAGGGACAGTTGCATGTACCTGCTTCTCACTGTGTTGGTCCAGATTAAAGCTGGACTAGGGAAAGCTCCTCCCTGGTGTTTCACTTGTCCAGACATCCGCTCACCTGAGTGGGGGATGGAGCCATGGACAGGGAAGCTGACTTCTCCCAAATCTCCCAAGTGGCTGACTGGCAGAGCCTGTGCTCAACACCTTGACCAACATCTCCTGCCTTTAGTTTTTTTCATGGCGTGCCCATGGCTACAGTGCCATTCTGTAGGGTGGGAGATGGCCGCGATGGGCTGGGGATTCTGCAGGGAGAAGAGTCCTTGTATGGAGGAAAACCACCCTATAGGTCAGGTCCATCTGCCCTGGCTCCACCAGGAGCTCAGAGGCCAGAGATGGGGACACCAGGTTGTGGTTGGGTCTGGGCAGCCACCCAAGGGAGGACCCCAGGGATCTTGGCAGTGCATGTCCCAGCTGCTGGGACCTTTCCAACTTGTGCATAGTGGTGATGGAGCCTGGCTGATGTTGAACAGTCGGAGCTGTTCCCTTTTGGCCCACATATCTTGCTTCCTTTGCTTCCCAACCTTGGCAGGTGGCAGCATCTGAGCCACCTCTCCCTCCCCACAGCTGTAGTTGGGGCAGCCAATCCTTCTTCCTGCTGTGTGAGCCATCAATGGGGATGGCAGGAGAGCTGTGGGCTATGGGTAGGATAGAGCAAGACACATGTGAAGCACTTGGGTCCCTCTGCTTGGCTGTATGGATGCTGCCTCTCCATCCCACCTAGCTTGAGTTGGAGCTTGGTGCCCTGCCAACCCTCGCTGGCTGCTCTGCCCCTACTTCCCAAATATTCCTTATCAGCCTGGGCTGGTTAGTGTTCCCTCTTCCTTTCACATACCTCGCTGGGTCAGAGGGACTGGCTTTGAGGAGGAGACTGATTGGTGCCTCTGTCATGCAAAGTCATGCCTTTTGATTACTACTAGGCTTTTTTTTTGTAATCTATTTACTTTTTTTTTTTAAGGAGAAGTCTGTCTCATTTCTGAGTGCAGGGCCTTTCTGTATTGGTTTTTCCGCCGCCCTCCCCTGTCTTGGGAAATCACACTGAGTTCTTGAACATTTTGCATTAGGGTTATTTTTTTTTGGTGTCCAGAGCCTTTCAGTTTATCCTTTGTACGTCAACAGCGACTGGGGGGAAAATCAGAGGCTGCTTTAAGGGAGAGATAAAAAAACCCACACCAAAAACCAAACCCATCCTGCTTCTTTTTTTTTTTCTTTATAACTGTCGCCTTCTTCCCTTTTATTTTATTTTTTATTTACTTTTTTTTCTTTGTCTCACTCTAATTTAGGAAGCAAAGAAGGGACCTAACCCGCTCATGAGACGTAATAGCGTTACCCCTCTAGCAAGCCCAGAGCCCACCAAAAAACCTCGCATCAACAGCTTTGAGGAGCATGTGGCTGTTTCTTCTGCCTTGCCAGGCTGTGTTCCTCAGGAAGTGCCCACGCAGCTGCCGGGACAAGTTAGTTGAACTCTTCTTTTTTTGTTTTGTTTTATTTATTTTTTTTTTCTGTTGTTACTCTTGTTGGTTTATTGTTTGTTGTCCTCCTCCTGTTGCTCCTGAAGCTGGGTAATTGCTTGCACTTGTTGCATCTCAGATAGCAGCACAGGTTGCATCTTTCTCCCACGGCTGCTGTCCCTCCCTGCCTTGGGTTGGTTTTGGAAGCACCTGGTGAAGGGTTGCTGTTGATCCTCTGTTGGGTTTTAAGAGCATTGTAAACTCCCCCCAAATCTGTGGGCTTCATTGTTTTTGTGCCTTCACTATCTGGTTATTGTGGTGTCAACCTCCTGAAGAGCCGCATCTATAGAGCAGGCAGGACCGGAAGGGCTTGTGCCTTTCCACTGGATGCTCTCGGCTCTGGTGTAGACCTTGGCATTGCAATAAAGGAAATGTTCTTGTGCTTTCCTTGAGAAGGAGCTGTCAGGACTCATCTTTGACTAGAGGGGTCTCCTCTTTCCTGGGGCAATCAGCAAAATGGACCAAAATGAGTAGAAGACTCTTGGCATGGTGAGCCCAGCTGCCTTCTGCAGCCCTGGGTGAAACCCTGTGGGTAGCTGCTGTGATGCTCATGTGTCCTCTCCTCTTTCTTCCACCCATGAAGAGACCTTGCTTGCTGCACACTTCTCCAGGAACAAAACTCCCCACCCTGTGCTCGTTAAGGAGTTGGGGTGGTACTGTTGAAGCAGCGTAGATACATAGGAGCCCTTTTACTATGCTGCTCTTCCACCAGCTGCCTGTTGGATCTTGCTGTCTTGTCCAGCCCCTCCTTAGCCAAACCCTGGGAAGGCTAGGAAGGGTGCCATACTCCTCCAACTGCTCTGCTTGGTGGCTGCTTCGCATGTCCTTCCCACCCCAGCAAGCACCGAGTGGGGCAACTCTGCTGTCTCTCAGTTTTCGGGGTTCTGCTTGAGCTGGTTGAGTCTTGCAACAAACCCTTTACCGGATTCGGGTTTGGAAGGTCTCGCTGTTGGAGCGTCCTTCACTGCTGTCCAGTGTCCTCTGCTCGGTCTCGCACAGCGTTACTGACACCTCTCTATTCTCTCTGTCTCTCTGCAGCCTTTACTAGGAAAGGCATGCCTGTAAGTACCTTCTTGCGTCTTATTCCCCCTTTCCATGTCTCTTGCCATCCCACGGTTGTTTTGTTGTTGCTGTGAAACCTGGCTGGGGTATGGACTTCTTGGAGTTAATATTTCTGTGGGGGTATTTGCATACGACTTGGGAAAGGTAAAGAGGAGACTATGGATGTTGCTTTGTCTGACCACTAAGTATCCTAGCTTGATTAAATGTCACAATTTTGTTGAGAAATGAAGCAAATGATCACTTAACCTCTGACAGTGTCTAAATTCCCAGCCTCCTCCTTGGACAGTCACCAGATGGGAGATGCTTTTGGGTTTTCTTGCAGTAATCTTCCTCTGCAATAGCACACCATACTGGGTGACAGACCCAGTGGTGTAGCCCCTCCCAAGGGCTCTGAGTTGTGTCTGAGTGACACCACAGAGAATCTGAGAAGGTTCTGACCTCAGGCCCCAACAGGGTTTTAGCACCTGCATGGGAGCAGCAGAGAGTCATCCGGAGCTGGACTGATCCTGGGTCCTGGCACCTACAGTTCTCCAAACCTGGATTTTGGGAACAGCCTGCCTTAGATGTCTTTGGGCAGAATAGGTGCAAGTATATTGTCCTCATCTAGCTCTATTAAGAAAACAAGACGTCTTGAGCATTTAATGCACTAATTCTGAATAATCAAGGCTTTGATGGTTTGGTTTAGTGATGTTAGATTTTTGTGTAATATGGATATGACAACTTCTATTCGAAACCTTTTTGGATGGACCTAATTCATGCTACATCCTTGAGAGCAGCAGGCATTGAGCTGTGCTCAAATATCTTCCCAAAGACCAGGGGACTTTGCAGCTCAGGTGAGGCTGGGGCAGTGCCCAGGGGTCGTCTTGTTCTCTAGAGACCAGTTAAAATTAGCCTGTGAGTATCCGTGTGCTGGTTCATTTTGTGGGCTGAAGATGGAGGGATCTGCTAGAACATGGCTGGGCCAGAACTCAGCCCTGATTGCACATAAAGCTAGTGAACCTCATGTTTATTCCCCTTTTAGAGTAAATGTTTATGAGAAAAGGGAAGTTAGAGAAGTCAGACATGGCTTTGCTGGCGGATGGGTTGGGGAAGATCATCATGCTCATGCTCCTGGGCGAATGTAGAGATTGAGTAGCTCAGCATGGCCTGCTTGCCTATGCTCCTTCCCTTGCCACTCATGGGCACAAAAGCCCCTGGTGAAGTGCCTGGTCTTGGTTTGCTTTGAAAGCATTTCTGGTTTGTCTATCACTCCATCCACCTTTTTGCCATTCGTATTGTAATAAAAAGCACTGCATGCCTCAGTACTGGCTGGGACGCTGAAAACACGCTCTGATGTTGAGTTTGCGCGGTGGCTGCATCAGATTTTGTTAGACCAGGAGCTCTGCTGGAGTAGGCAGTGATGATTACCCTTCCTGGTGTGTAGGCTGGCGGCAGCAAATTTAACATCTCCAGCTGCTGGGAGCCTGCCTCCACCTACTAGTGTGGGACTTAAAGGCTGCTTTTGAGGGACCTGTGAAGACACTGCAAGCAAGCTAAAGGCTTGGTGGCATTCAGACTGCTGTTACCTCTTGGAGGCTGTTGGCTTGTACACCACATGTGTGTTTGGCCCCTCACGGTGTCACACCACAACCTCTATGGGGTCAGGGGACATGGAAGGTACCTCCTTCCCAGTTTGCACCATGGGACTTGGTTGGCAATGGGCACTTCGTTGCATCAGCCCTCACTGTTGGGGTCTTGACCCCCATCCAGGAAGACCAAGGGACACATGGAGAGGCTGGGGACATGGCTGTGTACCTCAGAGCCCTCCTGACTATGGGGTTGAGCTGGTTTGGGGTTGTGGAACTACCTGTTGTTGTCATTTATTTTCCTTGGCTTGGTTTGTGATCCAAAGTGCACTTTTTAACAACAACCTGATCCCCTCACTTCTTCTCCCCTTCACTTTTCATGCTTAAAGACGACCCGTTTGTCACTTTCTCAAAGTTTTCTCTTTACTAATATTTCCAAGGTAAATGGCTGTGATGCATGTGGCTTTTCCTAACCGTCCTTCTGTCTCCTTAGATAATAGGAACAGCTCAGCCCGCTCTGCCTCATAGCCTGGATGGCATTCTTGGTGCTTGTAAGAGGCAGTTTAGGTAGTAAAAGGAAAAAAAAAAAAGAAGTGGAGAAACCTTCCTAGCTGTTTCCTAGTCTGTTTTTACCCACCCTGTTTTGTGTAGCTTTGTGAATTGGGAAATGTCTTTGTTGTGATCACTCCCCTTGGGCTTCTCCTCAAGCGGATGGTGTCCTCCAGCCGCTGGTCCTGCTTCTGTTTAGCCGGTTGTCTCTGGTTTTGTGGTCCTCGCCACATGCTGGTGGGTATCGGTTGTCACCACCCTGCACTGGGGCTGTGCCCGAAGCAGCTCTAGGGCCTGTGAAACCTTGTGGGGTGTCAGGCAACAGGAGGGAGACCTGCTCGCCCCATCTGGTGGTGTCTGGTCCCCATGCTGGCTCCATGGTGAGGCCAGTGGGAGCTGCATCTTCTTGGCAGTGCCAACAATGGACAAACAGTGACATCCTCTGCATATGGGAGGGACACTGTCCGCCCTCACGGGGAGCAAGAGCTGTTTAATTGGACTGCTTGAATGAACACCATAGTCCTCTGCCATCTTGCCTTGCATGGATCAAAGAGCAGCTTCAGAAGTGCAGACCCGGGTGGGAGGGTTGCCTTCTTTTTAGGGATATGATATCTCTGTCAAATTCCTACCCTGTAGTTGAAGCCAGGCAATGCTTGAGGGGAGGGGTGTGGGTAGCTAGTCAGCGCATCCCCTCCCACCTCTTTCCTTGGGTGGACAGTGTCTTCTCCTCTGTGGTGGATGCTTTTGTAGTAACCCGTGCTGTGGCTTTCTGTTACTCCCCCTCGTCCCCTTCTTGATGTGCACGTAGAAGATGCTGCCAGGATGGGGTCCACTACACCCTCCTAACCCGACCCTTCCCCTCTCGTTGCAGAACCTGAACAACTCGCAGAAGCCGTCGTGACTCCGTTGGCGCTGTTGCGAGGCCACCAGCAACTCCAGCTTCCCATCCCATAGCCATTTCCGAAGCTTGCTTACAAAACCGTCTGCGGCGAGGTCGGCCCTCGGCTGTTTCTGCCCACGCCTGTTCATCTGCAAACAGCCCTGCTGGAAGGGGGAGAGGTGCGGGAGAGCGGAGGAGAGGAACCGAGCTCCCCGGGGTCACCACCAGATCTTTAGGCTGCGGCATTTGCTCTCCTCTCTGACATCCTCTTAGATCGTACCAAGCTGTAAAGTGCTTCTAGCGCACAGGAGTTTTAATTTTTCCTCTGTAAGCAATTTTGATCTCTTTTTGTATAGACGATTGGTACCCATCCGTCTCTGGGTGGGGTGTATATATGTGGATGGTGTGGGGTTAGCAGAGAAATAAGGGGAAGGGGGGAGGGGGGAGTGAAGGGGTTTTGCATTATTATATTTTTTTTATTATACTATTAATTATTTTTCAAGAAAGCCCCTGCTGTGCTGTGCTATAGTCCTCTACGCACTCTATAGCCTGTTGCACACGCACAGCCCGGCTCTCCCAGGCTGGTGAGCACCTGGAAGGCACTTGTGTGAAGTCCTTCACAGTGAGAACTGCTGGGCTTAACCAAAAAAAAAAAAACCCCAAAACATATCCTTTTTCTTGATCAATACACCTTAAAGGGGCTTGCAGAGAATATAGATCTGCTAAAACCAGTCTCAAGCTGTCTGTAGTGTAGGAAAAGGCACAGTCGGGTGATGCTTTCATCTCACAGAGCACCCAGGGGTGCTGAGTTCAGGTGTGCATTGTTTTTTGTGGGTTTTTTTTGGGGCAAGGGAGACTGAGCACCAGTTGAAGTGCTGTGCTGGTATTTCATCCCCATTTCCTCTGAGGAAAGAGGAGATTTTGGGGAGCTTGAATCCCTGCATCATCACAGGACTTAGCAGGCGGACAGGCTGAGCTAGATGCATTTTGCAGACATGCAGGTCTCGTGGAGGTAGCCAGAGGTCTGGCCAGGGTGCAGGAGTCCCTGTATGGCTGCAGAAAGCCTTAAGAAGGGAGACTTTTGTCAGTCTTAGCTTTTTATTATTATTTAATATATATACATGCACACACGTGTGTGTGTATATGCATATACCTAAAACCGCTTGGTTTTTGCACTTTATTTTTGGCAGTCGCATAACTACTTTATTTTTAAGTCATGCCCCTTAACAGGGGAAGCCTGAACACAGGCAACTTTTTTTTTTTAATTGTTTTATTTTGCATGCTGGAAAGCTGGGACTACAAAAAAACGGTAGTTATGACGTTTGAGGTGTGTACGTGGGGGAAAAGGGGCGAGGTCCTGACTTACTCCATCAGCCAACTCCCAGTGGTTTGATAGGAGAGATTCCCCTCTTGACAGCCTGTCCCAGGCTGCGAGACAGCAGTTAAAAATGGCAATTAACCACTATTGCTTTGTGCAAAACTCTGTGGATTTTGAATAATTTTTTTTTTTTTTTTTTTAGGGTTGTTTGTTAGGTGGTGGTGTTTTGTGTTTGGGTTTTTTTGTTTGGTTGTTTTTTTTTTCCTCCCCACTGCTATGTGCAGCATCTTCTCCATCCCCATCTGATGCTTTTTGGCTGCATGGCTAAGCTGAAGACAGCCAAGCCTTCCTGCAGCACTGGGCTGGGAGATTGGAGATGGACAGCCCTCTTTTTTTTTTTTTAATATATTTTTTTTTTTCCCCCCTCGTGTATGTTTTGGTTTTTTGAGGGTGGGATTGGTCTGTTTTTCCGTTGGGAAAAGGCGAACCACAGTGCCTAGCCCTTCAGCCACGTGCTCGGAGCGGCACCGACGGTAGGAGGGGGGCAGCGACTGCGCTTGGTCTGTATCGGACTGGGGGAGACGGTCTGGGCAGTGCCCTGCCTGTGTGAGCTTGTGCATATGTGTATTATATTCTTGTACAGATGAAACAAAGAACACTTCCCTCTTTCCCCTTCTTTTTTT